>NC_056725.1:1211628670-1211928670 GCF_019279795.1 Protopterus annectens
AATTTCTGACAAAGTGTTATGTAGGGAATTTTCAAAATCTTCCAGCTCATTACATTTTCAAATATCTCTGTCTTCCCCACCATACTGCCAGCATTTGCCATATAACTGAGGAAAAATCCTCCAACGTGTGCTTGGGGTATAAAAGTACCTACGCAGACATTTCCATACAGTAATCCTAAACCTTCTAGACTTTGTTGCATACTCGGACTCCTTACAAATTTCTTTGCGTTGCATATATGGAGGCCTTACACGTTTATTTACATTCTTCCTTTATAAATTGCCTTGTCATTCTTTTTTCCCAATCTTTTCTAACATTCTCTAATTGAATCTTATAGTTCTCATGCAGTAGTTTATTCACTGTACTAATTAGCCATTTTGTAACGGCAGCTTCTGTTAGAAAGACAACTAAAAACTCTACCAGCGCTGATATTAGACTTAGCACTTCCATCTCTTTTCTCTTTGCCTATACTGTGTTATGAGTCCTTGCTAGGGGAAGGCAGTCTCTGATCTGCAGTCCAGTCTTCTGCTTAGCTTCATCCCACTCTATTACCTTTTCTTCCCTAGTTATTTGTTCCAAATACCTTGGTTCCTTTACTAATTTCTTCCAGTAAATTAAAGCCTCCTCTTACTTATTTTCTATACCCCAACTTCCAAAAATGCCTATTGGTAAAATCGGCTTTCTCCATTCCTGCAGTGGCTTAGTTCTTAGAATAATTTTCTCTGTTTTATTAATACAATATTCTGTGTAGCTATTTTCCTTAAGGACGTGCATCCAAAATCCTAGTCTGTCTTTATCTCTTGAACTCCCCTTCCCCCAAGGCTTGCATCCAAAATTCTAGTCTGTCTTTAACTCTTGAACTCCCCTTCCCCCATTTCATTGTCATTCTTTTCCACTTTGATTTATATAGCCTCCTGAGCTTTAACTGTGTAGCTCTTTAGTACCATTTCAAACTAGGTAATAATAAACCATCTTGGTCTATGATGAGAATCCTCTACTCTCACTTAAATCTCATCCACTTCCCCTCCCAAATAAATCCTTTCATCTCTTCATTATCATCCACAACATCTCCTTGCTTAACAGAAATATGCCTGGCCTGCATGTAAGACTAAGGGGACTGAAAACATTTTCGTTGCTTGTATCTTATTAGCCATGTCCATAATCATGATCTTCCGGTTTCTCCATTTTTTGTATTGCCTTTCTTTTTTAGTTTCTTCCCATATATCCTTAACTATCATAAAATCTATTTTAATCCATACACCTTAAATTCTTCATCTTATCATGCTCCCCATATGTATATGTATTGCTGAACCAATTTATGCATGGGTACATTATTGCCTTTGTTTTTTTTTCTTCATTTATTTTGTATCTCAAAATTACTTGAAACTGTCTCAAAATGTTCTATAGGTTCATAGGTAGGTACTAGGCTACTGGCCCTAGGGCCTATATAAGCCTAGCCAAATGGTACCCTGGCTTTTGCCACCCAAGAAAATTATTTTCCTGTGCCCCTGTCAAGCAGAGCCACAGAAGTGATTCCCGGGGTGAATTTCCCATCTCCCATCCATTCATCAAGATTTTTCTTGAAGAGTGCTAATGTGGAGTTTGTTCCAGAGTATGGGAAGTCTCTGGGACAGGAATCTATCCCTCCAGCATGTTTTGTTTATTGTGGTGACAAGGTTTAGGACCCTAGAGCATGTAGCTCAGAGGGATTGGTATTTCTTTAAGTGGAAAATGTTCAACAGCTCTGGGTTTGACATAGCTTTGTATGTTAGGCAGAGATCGCCTCTGAGTAGGCGATATGCGACAGAGTAAAGCTGGAGTTTTTTGAGACGGTATGCGTAGGACATCTGTTTGAGGCCAGTGATCTTCTTTGTGAGGTATTTCTGCGGCCTTTCCAGTTGTTGTAGATGTCTTGTGAGGTACATACCAAAAGGGGCATTGTACTCTATAATGGGTCTAATGAGTGATGAGTAGAGGGGAACAATGTCCTATTTTTTCCTGGATGAGAAACCTTTTGTGATGAGGTGTGCCACGTAGAAGGATTTCCTGACTACTGTGGCGATGTGATTATCAAAGGAGAGACTACTGTCCACCTGTGTCCCAAGGTCTCTTATCACACTTTCAGTGTTAAGTAGACTATCACCAATGTGGGTAGTTCATGGGTACAGAGTTTTTACCAAAAGGGATGACAATGCACTTTTTGGCATTGAGCTTGAGGCCATGGCTTTGACACCAGGCATCTGTCTCAGTGAGGCTCTTTTGTTGGATGTCCACATTGTTAGGAGTTTTGATTATGGCTCCTAGTTTGCAGTCATCTGCAACTTTGTTAGCCAAAGACCTTCTGTGTTAGCTTGTACTTCAGAGAAGTAGATACCAAACAGGAGAGGACCCAGGACTGAACCTTGTGGTATGCCGCTTGTCACTGATCTGAAGTTGGATTTAGAGTATGCTACTTTCACAGTGTGGGTTCTGTCTGTGAGCCAGTTGGCAACCCATCTTGTGACATAGGGATTTATACCTAGTTTAGTGATATTATTTATAATTACAGAGTGGGGGATGATGTTGAAAGCCTTGACGAGATCTAGATAGGCTGTGTGAACCACCTTACCCTCATCTGCGGCTTTGGTGACTGCTTCAAAGAAGTCTATCAGGTTTAGGAGACATGATCTGCCTTTTACAAACATGATCTGGGTAGGGTCTAGAGTTTGGAGATTACCAATGTCATTGTTTATAAGTTCCATGATGATACATTCTATAGCCTTGCAGACCAAGCTCGTCAGGCTGATGGAGCGGTAGTTCCCAGGGTCCGTGGTGGCTCCCCCTTTGTGGAGTGGGATATCAGTTGCTGTGCACCATTCAATGGGCACAAAGCCTGAGGTGAGGCTATGATTGAACATGGTACTTAGGTGGGGTGCCAGTTCTTCCTGTAGTTCGTGTAGAACACAGCTTGGGATGTTGTCAGGTCCCATAGATGCTGGGTTCTTGGCTTTGGAGAGTGCGTTTTTAACCTGTGCAGCTGTGATTACAGGAACTTTGCATTCTTCTGATATAGAGATGGGCCCTTTAGGGGGTGAGAAAGGGGTAAAGTTAGGTTCATTGCTATCTGCCAGGACGTTGGCAATATCAGTTGGTTCTGTATATTTAGTGCCATTGTGCTGTAACTCAGAGCAGATCTGAGTGTTGCCATTGAGATTCTTGACATAGCCATAGAATACTTTGTGGTTGTCTTTTGAATCAGTGGCAATTTTGTTTTCGTAACTAGCTTTGGAGGATTTTATGAGGGATCTCAGCTTCTTACTGAGGCAGTTTCTGTCTTCTGTTGTAGAGTTTGTTTATGGCAGGGGACAACCAGATTGGCTTCCTTTTTTGGAGGATAGCATCTTAGTTCTGTTAGGGATTGCATGATCCATGCACTCGTGTAAGTGCTTATAAAGTACATTTGTATATGATTCAGCAGTCATACCTCTATTGTCCGTCAGCATGGGTGTCTTGAAGTTTGCCACTTCTGCCTTAAGAAGTGTGAAGTTGGCTTTGGAGAAATTTTTTATGGTGGTTTCCCTAATGGGGGTAGGATGTGGATGTCTAGGGTGATTAGCTTCTGGTCGGATCTGACCAACGAGGAACTGACCTCTGGTGTGGAACACTGGTTGCCCATGTTGGTAATGACCAGGTCTAGGATATTGCTGCCCCTGGTGGGGGTGTGGATAAGTTGATCCAAGGCGTTGGAATTTATGAATTCCAGAAAAAATTGAGCACAAGAGTTGGTACATAAGTAGTTTTCCCAGTTAATGGTGGGGTACTTGAAATTGCCCATTATTAGGGTGTTTGGTTGTACCCTAATATTTTCCAGTGTGTCAAGAAATGAGGAGTGGGAATCCTGGGGCATGGTGGGCAGTCTGTAGCAGGCTACAGTTTGGATTGTGGTCTTGCCCAGAGTTAGTTGCACTTGGATAATCTCGGATGCATTATGCTAAGCAACTAGCCTGGAGGTGTGAATATCCTTAATGAATATGGACACACCTCAGCCTTTAGTGTTTCGGTCAAGGTTAGGTGGCCAAAAGGTGTGGTATGAATTATAGCCTGGTAATGCAGGGTTGCTCTCTGGAGCCTTGAACCAGGTCTCTGTCACTGCACAGATGTCGATGTTCTCCATTTTAAGGAACATCCCTTTCTGGATTTATTGCTTATAAAATAATATCATCTATAAATAAAACTATATTTTCTTGAATGCCATACCAGTGATATCACTGAATTTCTGAAACCTTTGATCTGAAGAAGTTTACTTAATTTGATTTCAACCTGTGAGTACCGGATCCGTATTGGATCCAAGCCAGCAACTTCACATGCATCTGCTCTGAGCTTCAAGTTCCTCCCCCTACCCATAATACACCACCACTACCTTCCAACCCTCAGATCCCGTTTGCCGTGGCTTCACAACGCATTGTGATCCTTGAGCTGTGGGTCATAAGTAGAGTTTTGAAGTTTCTGATTTCCTTTTTTGATAGTTTATATAGACTTTATCCCCCTCTCCCCCTCAGCTTTTTGTGTGCTTGTGTTTCTGAGTCTGTGGTGAGTGTTGAGTGTCCTTTGTAATTTCTTTGGCTTTGGTTATGGCTGATCAACCAAAGCAAGTTTTTAAAAGATGCACAGTGTGTGGTCACAGACTATCAACTGCTGATGGGCACACTCTGTGTTCTTTGTTTGGGTGCTGCCCATCTTTCAACTGACTGCAGTATTTGCACGGGTTTTAACCCATGAGCCCTTAAAGACCATAGGGCTAAACTTATGATGAAGGGCCTTCTCCCTTCTACGGAGATGGCTGCCTCCAGTTCTGCTTCGGTCATGTCTGTGACTGCCTCTCCTTTGGCTCCCGCCCTCGCTTCCCCTCCCTCCCACCAGGCTGGGACTCATCCTCCTGCCTCTAGGCCTGTGGAAGGAGAGCTTAGAAAGGGCAGAGAGAAGGAGATAGAGCACAAGAGTGATAACAGGAAGAGGTCCCTGGACTTTTCAGCTCCGACCAGGCCTCCCCCCAAACTTCAGACTAGGTACTGACCTGACTCCCCTTGGCTCTGATCTCCTAGGTTTTCACCGGAGCCAGAGAAGCCCAGGCCATCTTCTCGTGCTTCGGTTCTCTGACCCATCAGATTGGAGTTCGTAGCTTCATTGCGGTCTACCCGCAGTCTTTCAGAAGCTGACATGGATAAAATGATGCAGAGAGTTTTTCACACACAAATTCAGATGGGAGTCCTGCCGGCTCCCTCTCCCTCTGGAGGGGGAGCTCGCTTCCCTTCTTTACACCTATATCTCCTTCTCCGATCCGACCCCCGGTTTTGGAGTACTTGGAGCCAAGAGGTTCCCTAGTCAGGGGGTTGGCGGTGACGGTACCCGTTTCCTTGATGCCGGCAGCTGCCTGGAGCATGTCAGATCCAACTAGCTCGGATCCGAGTGGCTCTCGAAGTGAAAGCCTGGGTGTCAGATCCGAGGGGGGTGGAGTTTTTTCCATTGGCTCTGACCTTGTCGGGTCACAGCCACCTCCTCGGTGCTCCGTCCACTTCAGGCCCAGCTCCAATCCCTGCATCGGATCTGGGGAGAGCAGCTCTCTTACTAGTGTCACAAGAAACTCGCTCTCCTTTGGGGTTTGTTGTGGAAAGGGTCCTCTCCAATGGGTCGAGGCCCCTGACTATATCATTGGACTACGCCCTGACTCCCTCTGTTTTTGGTGTGACTCTTGGCATTTTACTACAGGGACAGCCCGTGCTTGAGCAGCCCGAGGCGGTTTCCCTTGAGGAACAACAGGTGGTTTGCGAGCACCCTCCGGACAGCCGCACCAGAGAGGTTCCTCGCAAGCATACATGCAAGAGGAGGCACTTGAACTCCTCTCCAGAGTCCCTCACCGAGGACACTGATTTGGATGATGGTGAAGGTTCCCCCAGATCACCTCCTGAGGATGTTTCCTTCAGAGATATCATGGAAAGTTTGTGCCAGCGGGGAGATTGGTCCGCCCCAAAACCTTCCTCGGACTAATCTGTGTTCCTGGAAGCTTTTGGCATTGGCCCGTCTACTTCCTGGGTGTCCCTCCCCCGTGGATCCATTAGTGGACTTAATCACCTTGTGGGCTTGGAAGGAACCGGACACCGTGGAACCAATCCCAAAGCACCCAGATAAAATTTTAAACCCCCCCTGCAGACAGACCTGCTTGGAATAGAGGTTCCCTGGTAGATGCTATGGTGGTAGCAGCTAGCACCAAGAGGGAACTAGCCCAGGAGAGTTCCTTGGTCCATCCTCCTGACCTTGAGTCTAGGACGATGGATCGTCTAGGGAAGCGGGTTTATGCATCAGCAACCTTTTCTATAAGGGCGCTGAACTATCTGGCCGATGTTACTCGACTACAGCTTGACCTGGTTAAGGAACTGGCTGAGTTGCCTCCACAGTCCATGTTGCAGGAGGACAGGCGTACATTCTCCGCAAGCATGGCTACCTTGACAGCAGTTTCTAATACGTCCATGCATCTCCTCTCGCACGCGACTGAAGGAGCGGCTAGGGTGGCTGGGTCCCGCGTTTCCTTAAGGTGTCATGCCTGGCTCAGGTTGTGTCAGTTCACGGAACCCTTCAAGGCATCTTTTGCAAATGGCCCTTATGACGGTTCTTCCCTCTTTGGAAAGACCATCCGTGACACCTTGATCCAGAGAGAGAAAGACGGAAAGACACTGTCTGCCATCGGAATCCACTTCTTGAACCCTCAAAGATCCTTTTCCCAGAATCAGCAAGGACGAAAGAAGATGTGATTCCGGAAGTCTCAGTATTCCCGGGACACTCAGGCCCCTTCTTCCCCTAGAGGCAGAGGGGGACAGGATAGACGCCAGCCCAGAGGCAGAGGGGGTCCGAAGAATGTTGGGTCTCAAGAACCGTTCTCGGACAGGCCTACGCAGCAACCCTGAGGGGTTGCCCGACTGCTGTGCTCTGGAGGCAATTGGTGGTTGCCTGTCGTTGCACCTGACGGCATGGGAGTCCATGATATCAGACCGTTCAGTGCTTCAGATAATTTCCAGAGGCTATTCAATCCCATTTGTGGTTCTCCCTACCTCTTCCAAACACCACCCAGATGTACCACCTGTGCAAAGGGAGACAGCAGCACTAGAGATTTCCAAGCTGCTAAAGAAATGAGCCATCGAACCTGTCCCCCTAGATCAGTCCAGATCGGGCATCTACTCCAGGTGCATTTTGGTGCCAAAAAAGACAGGGGACTTAAGACCCATTCTAAACCGATCTATTCTGAACCTGTCAGTTGCCAAAGAGAAGTTCCAGATGGTCACCTTACAGTCCATCCTGCCGTACCTGCAAGAGAGCAACTGGATGTGCTCGTTCGACCTCCAGGATGCTTGCTATCACATAAAGATGCACAGAGGTTCCAGACGGTTTCTCCGCTTCCGGCTAGGGGCCAGTCATTATCAGTTTCAGGCCCTACCCTTTGGTCTTACCATAGCCCCCAGGGTGTTCACCAAAGTGATGGCAGTAGTAGCGGCTCACCTGAAGCTTCAGGGGATTCAGGTCTACCCTTACCTGGATGATTGGCTCCTAACTGCTCCCACCAAGCATCTACTTTGTCGGACCAGAGACTATTTCCTATGCCTTGCACACAGTCTAGGTATTACAGTCAACATAACCAAATCTCTTCTGAACCTTGTCCAGGTTATAGAATACATAGGAGCATGGATAGACATGTTACAGACAAAAGTCTACCTGACCTTGTCGAAACTTAAGGATGCATGTCACTTTCATTTATCAATCTCATCTCCCCCTCAGCAGAGTCGGTTTTAAGGGCCCTAGGCTCTATGGCAGCAACAATCACACTTCTACTGTGTGCTTGCTTACACATACGAGTACTTCAGTTGTCTCTAGCGGTGCAGTTGTCTTTGTTGGATCTTCCGTTGTCGTACCCGATACACACAAGCAAAGTCTGCAGGTCATCCCTTCTATGAAGGATGCATTCTTCGGAAGTCTTGGAAGGACGACCTTTTGTGACAGCCCCTGCCCAAGCCACAGTGACCATGGACGCCTCCCAGCTGGGGGTTGGCATTGCTCGTGAAGGACAGTCCAAGGCATGTGGTCCCCGATCGAGACCACTTTGCATATAAATGTTCTGGAAATGAGGGCGGTCCTTTTTGTGTTGCAGGCCCTTCATGTCTTTCTTCCTCTGGGAACCATTGCAATTCAGTCAGACAACATGTCGGTGGTCTGGTGTATATCAACAAGCAGGGAGGGACCAGATCTTACACCCTTTGTCGCGAGGTCATGAGAGTTTGGGAATGGGCAATCTCCACTGGTCGTTTTCTGGTAGCAACACATATTCCTGGGCGGTCCAACATTCTGGCAGACAAACTAAGCCAGACTATTCTGATGCCTTACAAGTGGTCTCTGAATCTTTCAGTAGCGGAGCAGATCTTTCTAGAGTGGGGTCAGCCTTGCTGCGATCTCTTTGCATCTCCTTCCAACGCAAAGTGCAGCGAGTTCTTCACTCTGAACCCCCCACTGGGGGAATCCCCCAGAGATGTTCTAGTCCATGCTTGGCCTCCCGGTCTTCTTTATCCTTACCCTCCTGTACCCCTCCTGTACCCCTTATTCCAAAGTTCCTGCAGAAGGCTTGTCAACTGGGAGCAAAGTGATCCTCATTGCTCCGTTTTGGCCTCACCAGGTATGGTTTCCCTTCCTTTGTTCTCATCTTCTAGCTCCTCCTTGGATCTTGGATCCCATTCTGGATCTCATCTCTCACCATTCGAGGGTCCCTCATCTGAATCTGGACAATCTGAAGCTCACGGCTTGGGTGCTCCAGTTCCCTTAATTGCTAGGACTCCTGGGTTGTCTTCTTTGGTCAGGACTATTCTGATGGCAGCTCATAAGTCGTCCACTAGGAAGATTTATCGCAGCAAATGGAACCGTTTTTCCATTTGGGCCTCTTGAAGGAATTTTGATCCTTTCATGGCTCCCATTCCAGCTATCCTTGATTTTTTGACAAACATCTTTCAACAGGGGGCTAGCTCGTCTACGGTAAAGGTTCAACTAGCCGCCATTTCTCATTTTCACGTTGGTGAGAACCCGGCTTCTTTGGCCTCTTCCAGGTTGTGCAAAGCCTTTATCAAAGTTACCTTCCTCTTACATCCTTTGGTCAAAGATCCTATCCCCCCATGGGACCTTGCTATGGTACTACAAGCACTGGTTGCCCCAAACCCTTTGAACCTGCAGCAACCGTAGATCTTAAGTGTCTGTCTTGGAAGACAGCCTTCCTAGTGGCTATCATCTCAGCTAGGAGGGTCTCAGAACTTCAAGCGTTGTCTGTCAAGGTTCCATACATGGTCTTCCATAATGACAGGGTTTCTCTTCGCACCAATCCCTCCTTTCTTCCAAAAGTGGCATCCGAGGACAATATCAATCAGACTATCAGTTTACCTGTTTTCTTTCCAAATTTCCCAAACAAAGCTGAATACAAGTTGCATTTATTGGATGTTCATAGAAAGCTTCGTTTCTATTTGCACAGGACCAAATCTTTTCATAAATCTGACTAGTTATTTGTGTCCTTTTCTCAACCATTTTTGGGTAAACCTATTTCCAAGATGACCATTGCCCGGTGGATTTGTCTATGTATCCTTCAGATCTACAAGGATAAAGGTTTGTCTCCTCTGGGTCAGATTAGAGCTCATTTGATAAGGTCCATGGCTACTTCTGCAGCCTTTTGGTCTAGAGTATCCGTAGACATTTGTTCTGCGGTTACTCGGTCCTCATCTCATACTTTTATTTCTCACTATAAATTGGATTTGATTTCTCTAAGGAGAGCATCCTTTGGTTCCGTGGTGCTCTGGAATATCCTTCCATCTGGGCCTCCCAGGTGTTAAGTAGCTGTGGACTCTGTCCCACAGGTTGAAAATGAAGTAAAGTACTTCAGGTAAAGAAGTTATGTACTCACCATAACATTCCATCTGAGTAGTTATACTTCATTTATCTTCAACTGTCCCTCCCTCCTTCCCCCTGTCCTTACCATATGGACATGTTTTGTAGGTTGCACATTATGTGCGGTAAAGTGGTTTGGATCGGGTTGTTTAGCGTAGGGTGCAGCAAACTCGATCTGAGGGTTGAAAGGTAGTCGTGGTGTATTATGGGTAGGGGAGGAGCTTGGAGCTCAGAGCAGATGCTGGTGAAATTGGCGGCTCAGATCCGATACGGATCTTGTACCCACAGGTTGAAGACAAATGAAGTATAACTACTCAGATGGAATGTTATGGTGAGTACATAACTTTTTTTTTTGCCATCAGTTATAAATATTATGCAGATAACAGTGGAAAAGAAGACATCTCTGCTTTTTTCCTCTGCTCATGCACAGGTTGTCAGGCACATCCTCACCTAAATTCTTGCCCCTGACCCTTCTTATATTCTCTCTGTTAACCATCTTATTCTCTCAGGAAACAGAAATACTATCATTGCCCTACTCATAAAATCGCAGCTGACTCTATCACATGCTTTCTCTGTATCAAGACCCAGAAACAATAGCAGTCTTTTCTTACACTGTTTTCTTTGGATTGCCATTGTTGTCAGTTGTTTGCCTCTCTCCCTCTAAACCCCATTAATCTACTTCTATCAACTTTAGTATCATCTTTTTCATTCTCTTACCTTGTACAGACATAAACACGTAATAATTCTAGTTAAAAATTTATATAGATCTATATGAAGCTAGATATGAGGGGTCTTTGCCCTATACAGCCACCACATCTTTCCTTCAAGAGGCTCTCTTCTTTGGCCTTGTATTTGGCAAACCAGTGTCTTAAGCTTTAAGCTAAAGACATGACGGAAGGAACTTCCCACTCCGAGGAACAGCTGTGCATGAAGTAGGCCAAAAAACTAGGTTGGATTCTTCTGCTGTGCATCCTCTGTCAGATGTCTCTTCCGAGCAAGTGAAAGCACAAAGGATCACCCAGCTTTGTCTCTGTCTTCTTCTGCTGTGACTGTTTCGGAGGGTGGTGTGGATCAAACCTTCTGCACATCTTTGGAGGCCTTAAAGATGTTGGCTTCGGACATTCCGTAGGAACCACGGCTGATTATTTCCAAGTGGCCCAGGGATGTTCCTCAGATTTTGGTCAGAGAGGAAGTCCCAACTACTGTTATTGAATGCCGTCCTGGGTCTGAGCCTTCTGAGTTTTATAAGGTGGATGTCCCCTTGAAGAAAAAGCAAAAGACTAAGCATATTTCTCCTAAGGACCTGCACAGTGAGTGGCAGAATTTCACACAGGAGTTGTTAATGCTTTGATGGCTTTGAAACTTCCTCATGGAGTTTCTGCACCAGCTCCCCCTTGGTCCTCTACACCCCTTAAAAGACCAAGGGAACATGATTTCACTGAGGAGGAGGTGGTGGATTCATATGAGAAATTCCTTGCTTACTCGTCTCGGATTTCCTCTCCTTTAGAGTATGGGTCTGAGGAAGAGGAATCTACTAATCCTGACACTTCTTTTGAGGAAATTTTTTCTGGGGACACAATCTCCAGAATGATGGAGTTTTTTTAAATGGGATCGTGCCCAGGTTTCTGAGGTACAGAAGAGGTATTATGAGCTCCTGTAAATGGACTCTCCTAGACCTTCTGCTCTTCCTTCTGTTTTGGCTGCATTATTGGATGCTTTTTCTACTGAGCCTAAGGCTCATGATTCCTAGCCCCCTGCCTCCAAGAAGCCCAATAGGTTTTATAGGGTGCCCGAGGACTGCAAATGTCTCTATAGGTGTCATTCTGCTGACCCTTCTGTGGTGTCTGCAGTTTCTGACAAGCAATCTCAGTTGCTGCCTTCTACTAAGTTACTTCCTTCTGATAAAGATAACAGAACTATGGAAAGACTAGGTAAGAAGGTTTACTCCTGTGCTACCTTAGCTTTTAGGGCAGTCAGTTATCAGACCTATATGTCCAGGTATGTTTTGGCTCTTCTTTCCCAGGCCTATCAGGTAATTTCTGATCTCCCAGACTCTGAAGGGAATACTACTGCTCTTTCCCTGTTAGGGGAGTTTTTCCCAGGTGGCTCACCATTCCATTAAATGTTGTTATGATGCAGCAGATGCTTCTTCTAGGGTTGCTGCCTTTGGTTCTGTGATGAGAAGGCCTTCCAGGCTTTGGCTTCAACCTTTGCTGCATGATATTAAGGCTAAGTTGATGGATACTCCTCTGGGCAACAAAACTTGTTTGGTGAAGCTGCTGTTGATTTGTTTGTTACTTCAGGGTAAGGGCAAGGTCTTGTTGGAATGTAAACATATCTATCCTGTGCCTAAATTTTAGAGAAATTACTCCAATGAGCCATCCTTTGTTTGTAGGCAGTCTCGCCTTACCCCAAGGGGAAGAAGGATGGGAAGTGGGTTAATCCTGCTCAAGCTACCCAGACTTCTGTGGCTGAAATGTCTCCTTTTCCTGACAAACCAGGTGCTGTCTGACTAGCCTGTTCTTCTTAGCCACATTCCTGTTTCTCTTCATCTTTCCCTTTCTCTTCCTGTTTGATTAAAGATTACTCAGGACTCCTGGGTTCTGTCCATTATCCGCCAATGGTATTCCATGGTCTGGAAATCTCAGCCCTTTTATGGGAATCCCCTAGCCCCCTCAGGAGCAGTTGCCCTTCTTTCCAGGGTGATGTGGGATCTTTTTACTCAGGGAACTATTCAGGAAGTTCCAGAGGGTGTGTATCCAGAATGTTTTTGGTGCCAAGGAAAGAGGACACTTGGAGACCTATTCTTGACCTCTCTCATCGAAACACCTTTCTGATGGTCCCCTCTTTTCGAACTTTGCCCCTTCAGACCTTATTCCAACTTCTGCTGCCTCAGGCTTATATGATGTGGCTGGGCCTCAAGGATCTTTATCTTCATATCCTGATTCATTCCCTTTTCAGGAAATTTGTACATTTCTCTGTTGCTTGCTGGCATTTTCAGTTCTCTGCTTTGCCTCTTGGCTTTTCTACTGCCGCAAGGGTATTCACCAAATACCTTGCTCCTGTGATTGCTTTTTGCAGGCTAAGGGGGCTCCAAGTCTTTCCCTACTTGGATGATCCCCTGTTTCAGGCATCCTCTCCAAAGACCTTGTTGCAAAATCCCCATTTTGCCTTTTCCCTTCTGCATTGCCTCTGGGGTTCACTATAAGTTTCAAAAAGTCCTTTCTGACTCCTTCTCAGGATAATGTCTCTCTGGGGTGCAGGATCCAGACTGTTTCTATGCTGGCATCCCTGCCTCCTCTCAAGGCCGTAACTCTCATTTCCTTTTTTTCAATCCCTTCTTCCTCTGGCTTTACTAACAGCCAATGAATTTCTGAGAGTTCTGGGAGTCATGGCCTCCAACATTCCTATGCTGCCTTTTGCCAAACTCAACATGAGAAATCTTCAGTGGTTTCTAAAGTCAGTTTGACATCAGCATTTTCATCCCCTCTAATTTTAGTTCCTCTTCTTCCATGTCTGAAGCAGGAACTTCAGTGCTGGCTTCAGCAGCTGACTCTCAGTCCAGGGCTCCCTTTTCATCCACCTCTTCTCTCTCAGGTGCTGTTCACAGACATTTCAGATGTGGAATGGGGAGCAGCTTTCGGCTCCCTAAAGGTGCAGGAAGTCTTGTCACCTCATCAACAGAAAGAACACATCAGTGTTAAAGAGATGAGTGCTCTTCTGCTGCCTCTTCAGTCTTTTCATCCTCTCTTCTCCCCAGGGCCTCTCAAGGTGTTGGCAGACAATACCAAAGTGATGTGGTATGTCAGCAAACAGGGGGAGGTACAAGGTCTTATCTTCTTTGCTGGTCGGTACTCCTAGTGTGATAACTAGCTATCTAGTATCAAGTGACACTTCTGGCAGTTTATTTTCCCTCGGTTCAGAACATTGCGGCAGACCCTCTGAACAGGTCCATAACTCAGTCCCATGAACGGATGCTTCACAGGGATGTGTTTCTGGACATTGTCCACCAGTGGAGTATTCCTCAAATAGATCTTTTTGCCTCCCCTCTGAACAGACAACTTCCTCTATTTTTTGCCAGAGTCCCAGGTCCTCTGGTTGGGAAGGTGATGCTTCTTTATGCCTTTCCTCCCCTTCCCTTGATTCCAAACGTCCTGCTGAAAATACAGCAGGATGCTCCCATAATCTTGCATGTGACTCCCTTTTTGCTGAGACAGCACTGGTTCCCTCTTCTTCTGCATTTAGCCAATGGCAGTCATCACAAATGATCTCACTGGGTGGACCTACTCACACAAGACAAGACTCTTATCCATTCTTACCTGCCCACTCTTCAACTGACACTTTGGGAGATAGGATTTTGATTCCACAGTCACCTTTTTTCTGAGGACGTGCTTAGGGTCTTGCTGGAAGCCAGGAAACCCACTACTAGGAAATTCTACTTCTCCAAATGAAAGAGGTTTTCTGTTTGGTGTCTTTCTCATAACCTGCATCCACTTTCTGTGGATGTTTCTTTGGTTCTGTCTTATCTGTGTGAACTGCTCACTGGTGGCTTGGCTTATTATTCTGTTAAGACCCACTTAACAGCTATTTCTGCTTGTCTACCGTTATCACCTCCTTTAGCTTCTAGATTTGAGGCAAAATTATTCCATAAAGGTGTACTTCATATTAGGCCTCCCAGGAAGCCAGTTCCTCCTCCCTGGGATCTTAATTTTGTTTTAGAAAAATTGATCCAGGCTCCTTTTGAACTTGTAAATTCAGCTTCCTTGCAACACTGCTCTAAGAAGACTGTATTTTTGTTAGTCCTTATTTCTGCCAGATGGGTGTCTGAGCTTCAAGCCTTTATGGCTTGTCCTCTTTCTTGATGTTTCAGAAGGACAGGGTGTTCCTTCATACTAATCCTTATTTTATGCCTAAGGTGGTGAATGAGTTGTCCCTTAATCAGTCTATTCATTTGCCCACTTTTTTCCCTTCTCCGCAGTCTGCCAGTGAGAAGGGTGCTGCACATGTTGGATGTGAATAGACAATATAGATTTTCTTTGGCTAAGACCAAGACTTTTCGTAAATCTGATCAGCTGTTTGTTTCCTTTCATCGTAGGTCCTTAGATTTGGGTGTGTCCAAGTAAACTATTCCTTCTTGGATTTCTAAAGCCATTTCTTTTTGTTATTCCTTTCATGGTAAGAGCCTTCCTTCTTCCAGTAAGGCTCATTCTGTTAGGGCTGTTGCTTCTTCTGGCGATTTTTTTTCAAGGGTTTGGATACTAACTCTGGGCTTCTCTGCATACATTTACCAAGAACTACAAGTTAGATGGAATTTCTAGAGCTAGATCTGGTTTTGCTGGGGCCATCCTTCATGGGTTTCTGGAGAGCTCTGCCTCCTTCCTTCTTCCTCTCTCCTTCCTGAGCTTTGGCACTGTCCCTATTGTAGTGAATACTGCAGCAGTGAAATGGAAGGACATAGTACAGTTGTATAAGATCTTACCATAACGGTAGATGTTCTTCTGTTCACTGTTGCAGTATTCGCTCCCTTCCTCCTCCTCACCTTGGTCCTTTTCTCTCCTGGATGTATTGATTACCTCTCTTCTCCTTGGACTGGCATTCCTACTGGGGCTCTCAATTCAGAGAATGGTACATACAGACAACATCTTTATGCCCTACACTATGAGAGAAACATACGTGTGATGTACGGAGTATCTTAAAGCAACCTAAAGGCTTTGGTATACTGGCCGGACTTCGGGCTGCCTTTGGCAGGGGATTTATTTTGTAATGAATACTGCAACAGTTAAGAGGACGACATCTGCTGTTATGGTAAGATCTTACACAACTGCACTTTTTATTGTCATAGAATCCATAAGTTTGGCTGCAGCTCTTTCTGCTTTCTGTTACCTAAGTCCTTGTGCTAACAGTATCCTATTTTATCTGTCCATCTGATCTAACTGTTGGGTATCAAGCTGCTTAGTGGGCTTGATGTGGCCTTCTAGTAATGCTGCTAGCCTGGCGCTTCTTCAGAATTTTCCTCCCATCATCCCCTTGTGCCCTGACTAATGTCAGAGCTCATTTGCTGCCATCATGATTGGACAAGTTCTATAGCATAGCTAGTACTCCTTTCAATTTTTCCTGTTTCTGAAATTTTTAATTATAGAATTTACTTGATAGAAGTTGCTTATCTTTTACCAGATAAGTGTTTACTTATTCTTATATGTATAGTGGTGTTTTTTTTTCACAAATTTTCACTGCTTCCTTCAGCTCCTTCGCAATGCTTAGGCAGAGGGAGGCAATGTTCTTCGTGTTTTACTGTTGCAGTCATCACATTTGGTTATCCCTGTCAGGGTAGTCCTCAGTAGGCCTGAATATTGGAGGCCTAGTATTTCTGCGTTGGTCGCTGTCACTCCAGGACTGACGTCAGGTCGTCAGTGGTATAAAATAAGGCAGCCGATGCCATTTCATCAGTCTTTCTTGCCAAGGAGCCCAAAGCAGAAGTAGTTTGCATGAGTGCCGGTTGGCCGCTACTGAGTTTTTCGTTTCTGAATTGAAGTTGAAGTCTTCTAAAGCTAAGATCCCGTTGGGGATCCTTTTTCTTGCTCTAACCGATGTCAGAAAAAGTTAACAATTTTCTCGCCTGAGGAAAGAAAATACCAGACTGAGACTTTCATTCTTACTGCGTCACTTGCTTAGGTCCAGACCACGATGTCCCCCGCTGTCACTTTTTTGCTTTGTTCAACACCAGAACTATACATCATCGGGCTCTTATTGTAGCTAGATATTTTCGCTCTCAGTCCTTGAATTCTGACATGGCTTCAGTAAGCCATCCGACAACAGATCTTCCGAAAAAACGTAAGAATAAAGACAGAGACAGACCGCATAGGTCCAAAACTGTCGATGACGCTTCCATTAAGCTAGTTGTCAGTTCTCCGGTCCTCAGTGAGGCATTTTGCAGCACCTGATGCTGCTTCTGTGGATTCGCAGGCCATTACCAAGACCCTTTCGGAGTCCAGTATGCCACAAGACTCTTCTTCAACTAAGGATCCTGCGGATGTCTGTACCTTGGATGGGTCCGGAGCCGCTGAGCAGGCACCAGCTTGCGAGGAAGTACTTTGCACTACTGATACTCGACACAGACCGATGACTTCTTTTGCATCTACATTTCTTTTGAAAACTACCAAGTTTCTAAGACCCAGGGTACAAACCACACCCAAAAAACTAAAAACCCAAGCTCAGGCACCTTCTTCCTTGCCTCAGTCTGAAATGCTTAAAATAGCGGAAGACCTTATAATGCTTATCAGGGGAAGCCAGGCTACCCCTTCCAAAAGAAAAATAAATTTGTTCCCAGTAGTTTTATCTGAACAGGAGTCTGATGACTCTGATGGATCTGAATATGAAGATATGCAACCCCTCTCTGCTTATAAGGATTCTGATGCAGAGGAATCCATCCCTTCAGCCTCTCCACCCAAGGACTTTTCCTTTGGGGAAACCCTACATACTTTAAGGGAGCATTTCCAATGGGACTGTCAGCACTACCCTCAGTCAAAAAAGACAGTCGGGGAATTCTTAGATGTTCCACAGCACAGACCTTTGGCCATTCTTCCTGTCCTGGATGTTGTGGATGATGTTTGTATGGACTCCTGACACCCTCCCTCCTGCTCCCAGGAAACCTGACAGGTACTACAGAGTCCCTGACTCTCACAAATTTCTTTTCAAAAATCCTACTGCTGACCCCGAGGTCATCTCTCAAGGACCTAAAGGAATCAAAGCAACTTCAGCTAAGAATCCCACCTCCTCATATAGGGATTCCCAAGCATTAGACAGATGTGGTAAAAAAGTATACACCTCTGCTACTCTTGCTATTAGAGCATTAATTTGTCAGTTCCATATGCTGAAATATCAGCAACATACCATGGAACTCCTCAAACAAAAAATATCTTCTGAAACCACACAAAAGACCAGTGAAAACAGCTCTACTTTCCAAAATAAGAATTTAATAAAAACCTTTTAGTTGTCTCTCCTCTCCTAGCGCCTCGGCTGCAAGCCTTTACAGAGTAAAAAAGTGAAGCTCACTCACACAGTCCTTTTATACAGCTGCCATATCAATTAACAATTCATTACATAATAAAATCAGTTCCTAATTGTTAAGCTAACAATTAACCCATGAAATTCTGCCAATTGCACTCTTTATTCATTCCTAAAGGCTGCAAAGTTTCATATTTCATTATTAAAATTGCTTCCTTTCTTCTTAAAATCTTTTTCAATACATTTTCATCTCCATGTCTGTTGTATACTTGTTCCAAAATTGTGACTTTCATATTGTCTATTATACCCCATGTTCTAAATGAAAATGGTCTGCCACTGGGCTGCTCATCTTCCTATTTTTAACATCCCTAACATGTTCTTTTATTCTCTCAGCCAGACTTCTTTTAGTTTCCCCAATATAGCCTTTGCCACAAAAGCATTTTATAAGATATATAATCCCCTGCTAGTGCAGTTAAATGTTCCTATAGTTTTAAAACTTTTCCCTTAATATCTTCAGCTTCTCTGATTATGTAAGGGCATATTGCACACTTTCCACAAGGGAAAGTTCCCTTCCTTGTTATTGCACATGCTAGCTTCTGTGTTGGTCTCTCAAACCTGCCTCTTACTAAAAATCCTTCAAACTTCTCCTCTCTGGAAAGAAATAGTAAGCTCAACATTCACCAAAGAAGGTACCTCCTTCTTGTCTTGTTCCAACTATTTTTATCATTTCATTAAATACTTTAGAAAAAATAGTATATTTTGTGACAAAAAACATTTTTGAACATTCTCCCTTGTAATTTGTAACTACATGCTGACTATTTTTGTCCTTGTTCCCATAATCTTGTTTTTTGTTACTTTTTCCAAATACTTTATTATAACTTAGTTTCACTTGATTTGGGTCATAACCTCTCTCCATTAATTTATTGCAAACCTTGTCACACTCTACTTCTGCTTCCCTAACATTGGTACATAGCCTTTTGACTCTTAACATTTCCCCATATGGGATAGATTTCAATGTATGTTCTGGGTGGCAGCTGGTAGCATGTACCATCCTACTCATTTGTTCGAACTATATATTTTAGCTTGAATTTTTTTGCCTACTTGCCCCTTCAAATTTATGTCCAAATAATTGATTTCTTCTCCCATATGGATATCATCAAATTTGATTTTATATTCATTGTTGTTCAGATATTGTATAAATACCTTAGCTTCCTCTCTATCACCCTTACAAATAAAAATCAAATCGTCGATAAAACGAAAATATTGTATTACATGACCCCTGAAAAAACTATTTCTATAGACATGTTTTTTTAAAAATATCTTCTTTTCCTGCTTGTGCAGAAAATAAAGAGTTACAAGAGTTATTGCTTTCTGCAAGTCAAGTAACTAAGCACACCTTACAGTGTGGTTTTCACTCCCTAGAAGCATCTTGCAGGGCAGCAGTCACCGGTTCTGTCCATAGAAGGCATGCTTGGCTTAAGGAACAGCCCTTGCCAGACCATGTCAAATCCAAATTATTGGACGCACCCCTGCACAAAGACAACTTATTTGGTACCAAGGCAGAAGAGGTCTTAAAAAAGATGGAAGAAAAAGCTAAATCTATGTAGATAGTTAAAGACTTCTTACAAGTCCAGCCACCGAAGTTCAATAGGCATTGCCCCTCCAAGCACTGGTCCTTTCCTGCCCCCTCCAGGTCAGCTCAGCCCAGACCCAGGGGAAGCAGGCCACCCCGACAACAGCCCCAGGGAATGCAGAGATCTAAGCAATGGAGTTCCTCCTCTTCCAACACCAGGGAGTGCAAAGCCACCCCCTCATGGTAAGAACTCACAACGACTTTACACTTCCACCCCCTCCCTCTGCCCACCTACTCTTGTCCCTAGGAGGGAAACTGTCCATCCACGCAAGCACCTGGGTCACCTTTAACAACAACTGCTGGGTCCTCAACATAGTTTCCCAGGGATACAAATTTTGTTTCCACACTCTACCAACCCGAAAAGGGTTCCCCAAATCTTCCCACAAATCAGTGGGCAGAGGCTAAAAAGCAAGTCCTTTCCCTGCTCTCTCCGAGGACAATAGAGTATGTTCCTGCAGAACAGATAGGCCAAGATTTCTGCTCCAGACTCTTCCTTGTACCCAGAAAAGAGGGCACATGGTGCCCCATCCTCGATCTATCCATTCTAAACATCTTTCTGGTGATACCAAAATTCAAAATGTTGACCCTCCAGCAGCTTCTACCTATGCTCTCCAAGGATTCTTGGTTAGCCACCCTAGACCTAAAAGAGGCCCTACCTACACATCCCAATCAGGGAATCATGCAGGAAATAGCTAGTTTTCAGGGCAGGGTCACTGCACTTCCAGTTCTCTGTGCTTCCCTTTGGCTTATCCACTGCTCCCAGAGTTTTCACAAAATGTCTAGCTCCAGCCATTGCTTTTTGCAGACAAAGAAATATTCAAATTTAGCCATACTTAGACGACTCCCTGATTCAGGCAGACAGGAAAAGCTGCTAAAGCACCTGACCTTTGTAAAGGACCTACTGACCTCCCTGGGGTATACTATAAACGAAAAGAAATCCAAACTAGTACCCACTCAAAAAATTGTATTCCTGGGAGCAAGCCTGGACACAGCATCCCGGATGGCATTCCTTACACCAGAAAAACAAACCTACCCGACAGCCTACTTCTCTCAACTAGCGACCAGTAACCAGTTAGCCACAAGGAAAATCCTGCAAACTCTAGGGTTCATGGCTTCTTGCATTCTTCTTATTCCATATGCCAGACTGCATATGAGGAAACTACAGTGGTACCTAAAAAGCCTTTGATGTCAGCACTCCCAAGACCTGGAAACTCTTATACCAATGATACCTTGTCTAAGGAAAGATTTTCTTTAGTGAGCAGCAGCATGCTACCACAACAAGGTACTTCCCTTCTCACAACCCCACTCCACCTAGACCCTCACCACAGATGTATCAGACTATGCCTGGGGTGCACACCTAGACGGCAGGTGCATTCATAGCCAATGGAGCCCATATCAAATACATCTACACATCAACCAAAAAGAGATGTTAGCTGTTCAGCACGCTCTGACAGCTTTCAGACCCCTACTCTCCCCGGGGCCTCTCCTAATCAAAACAGACAACACCATGGTGATGTAGTATATCAACAAGCAGGGATGGATCCACGCTTTTCCTCTCTGCAGGCTCGCCATAACCCTTTGGCACACAGCCTCAGCCATGCAGCTACATCTGTTAGCACAATTCCTGCCAGGCTCTCTAAACTCTCTGGCAGACAACTTAAGCAGAAATCTGCTGGACCCACATGAGTGGCAGCTAGACCAAAGAACCTTCACCCTTGTAACCCAGAAATGTGGCACCCTGAAGGTAGACCTCTTTGCCTCCCACTCCAATCATCAGCTCAGCATATTTTGCACCAGGGAACCTTACAGTAAGGCCTGGAAAGTGGATGCTCTATCCTTCCAGTTGGTAAACCTCTCGGTCTATGCCTTTCCCCCTCTACCTCTCATTTCAAGGGTACTGCTCAAAATAAGGGAGGAAAAACAAAGGACAATCCTGATTGCCCCAGACTGGCCACGCCAGCACTGGTACCCACTGCTGCACAGCCTGCCACCTCTGCCACCATGGCATCTACCTCAGATCCCAGCACTCCTGATGCAGAGGAATGGAGAATTCATGCATCCCCAATTGCAGACCCTCAATCTTGCAGCCTGGCCTATTCCCTGATCACTCCACAAGCTGCCAGTCTAAGCAAACATGTTCTAGATGTTGTACGTGAGGCCAGACACCCCAGCACTAGAAAGTCTTATGCTGACAAGTGGAAAAGGTTTTGCACCTGGATCCAGGCTAAGGGAGCCAGAATGGCACAGCCCTACCTACCTCTCATCCTGGATTACCTGGCTGACCTACTACACAGGGGTCTATCCTTCTCTTCTGTTAAAATTCATGCCTCTGCTATCTCTGCTCATTTCAGCACAGAGCCACCTCTTTTCTCACACCTTCTCATCAAACAGTTTTTAAGAGGGGCTAACAACTTGAGGCCACCCAGAAGAGCTCCTACCCAAGCTTGGGACCTAAACTTTGTGTTGGAAAAGCTCACCCTACCCTCCTTTGAACCTGCAGCTTCAGCAGAGTTAACGTTTCTCTCTTGGAAAACAGCCTTGCTTCTGACCATTACTTCAGCTAGAAGAGTATCCGAGCTACAAGCACTTATGGCTGTTGAGTCCTTAATCATTTTCCATGCTGACAGGGTCTCCCTCAGGACTAACCCATCCTTCATGCCAAAAATGGTGTCCAGTGTGGCTCGCAACCAATCCATTCACTTGCCCACCTTTTTTCCTAACCCTCAAAACAAGGGGGAAAGGATTCTGCACCCTCTAGATGTGCACAGACAGCTCAGACTCTACCTAGACAGGACTAAATCTTTTAGAAAAACTGATCAGTTGCTAGTCAAATTCGCTGCAGGAGCAAAGGTTAAGACCATATCCAAACAAACCATTTCCAAATGGATAGCACACTGCATCCATTTCTGCTACAAACAGCATGGGAAACCTCCCTCCAAGGGGGTCAGGACACATTCCACCAGAGCAACCTCCACCTCTGAAGCTTTCCTCAGAGGGGTCCCCACCAGGGACATCCTGGAGGCTGCAACGTGGACATCTGTTCATACCTTCACCAAGCATTACAACCTGCCTATCTTCTCCAAATCCAGGGCAGGCTTTGCCATCACAGTCTTGCAGGGCATCCAAGCCAGCCCTTTTCTTCAGCTTTGGTAATCAACCCAGATGTGATGACTTGCGACAGTGAAACACGAAGAACATAGAACAGTTGTGTACACTTAGATGTTCAAGTGTAGTCACTGTTGCAGTCCTGGATTCCCTCCCTCCATCTCCCTTGTCTCTCTCTCTCTCTTGCTCTCTCCTTTCAAGGAATTTTTGGTATTTACTTTCTACTGGTGGTGTTCTTCCACCATAATCTAGCTCCCTCTTGGGGGCTCCTGACAATTAGGGCAAGAAAAAGTGACGTAATGGCGTCTGCTGCCTTATTTTATACCACTGATGACCTGACGTCAGTCCTGGAGCGACAGCAACCGACGCAGAAATACTAAGCTTCTGGTATTCGGGCTGACTGAGGGCTACCCTGGCAGGGATAGCCCAAATGTGATGACTACAACAGTGAATACACTCGAACATCTACATTTATGGTAAATGTACACAACTGTACTTTTCCCTAGTCATATTAAAAATAACTCTCTCTATTATATGTATAGCTATATATATATTGGTATTTTTTCTCAAATTTTCTTTGCTTCCCTCGACTCCTTTGTGATGCCTAGGCAGTAGGCCTAGCATCTTAGTTATATTAAAAAAAACTCCCGGTAGTATATATAGAGCTTCTTACAGTTAGATGAAAAGTGTTATCTTCTTTCATGCTTCTTCATTTTCTTGCTATGGAATAAATAATTTCTTGTTTTTTTTTTTTTTCATACCATGGAGAGGACCTTCAAGAAATATGGCAGATGTGATCACAGAATTCCTCCAAGGACACTTGGGCCTGTAGCATTTGGATGTTGATTGCTCCATATGTAAATCCTTCATGCTGTGGTCTTTTGCAAACCACAGAAGTGAGCTAATTTTGGAAGGGCTTCTTCCCACTGACAGTCATTCTGCTTATGGAAACAAGCTTAAGGAGAAAAAAAGATAAAGAAAGGGAAAAGGACAAAGAACAGAGGAAATGGGAAGCAGACAAAGTGGGTCCATCTATGACCTCCTAAGATGTATCGCCGTTGGCACCATCGATGTATCAATGCAGACATTCCCCCTTCTGTGGTTTCAGAACCTGTTGTAAAGGACAAGTTACCTCCAAAACAAGTCTAAGACATTACTCTGAAAGAGAATTGTCACATTTCTTTGCCTCTAGACCCCCATGTACCTCTTCCTTTAAATCTGCCATAGATTTTTTGTAGTACTTCTGATGTGGATTTGGACCAGAAGATTTGGGCTTTTCTGAAGGCTAAGACAGAGATGGGTGCCATCCCATCCCCCTGTGTTTCACAGTCTAATTGGATTGACCCACCCTCTCCTCTGTTAGGTCACTCCCTGGCCCCAGTTGTGGCATAAGTGGCTTCTGATCAGTGCTGCCTGGTATCTTTAATTCAGTGTTGATTGCTATGCATCTGATCTACTAGACTACAACACATTTGGTGTTTACAAGATCTTGGGGCCACGTGCTGAAGGTTAATTCTTTTGCACCAAATCTTGTGGGGCTGTTCTCAGTGTTGGATTCCTCGACCTTCAGTATTTTGGCACCAGTCTCCACCTCAAAGCCTTCTGTATCCTTGGATCTGATATTGTTAATCCTCGTTCATTCCTTACGTATGGGTATCAGTTCTGACCTCGGAACCGAGCTGGCCATCTTCCAAGCTCGTGTAAGCTACAAACTCAACTCTTACCCAGATTTCCCCTCTCCCTGTTACTCCAGATTTCGTTTGCCGCATTGCCATTCGGTCGTGTCAAGCCGCTTCTCTTGAGCTAAGTATAGATATTTGTTGTTAGACTAGCCTAATATAACCTTTTCTGTCAGAAAAGTTTCCATTTTGTTATCTCTTACCTTATCACATTTAGCGACTATATTTCCTTGAGTTTCTTTCTCTTTACTCTGCACTTTTAACCGCAAGGTATTTTCTCCCTTACCATCATTGGTAAACCCTTCTTTTCTTCATTACCTTCGGGTATTCTTTCATACCATTGCTGGTACCCTTTCTTCTGTCTCCTTTTTTATCATGGCAGATAAAAAAGGTAGTCCATGATTTAAAAGGTGTTCAGATTGTGGACACAAATTACTTACATCAGATGCACACTCTCTGTGTGTTTATTGCTTGGGTGTGTCTCACTTATCTGTTGACCCGCCCTGTGGTATTTGTAAAAAATTTTCCAATAGAACTTTGATTGAGAGGAAAAATAAGTTGTTGCTGAAGGGACTTCTTAAATCTCCCTTTTCAGAGGCTATTTCTGGGTCGGAGGCTTCAACCCCTCCTAGAGCCCATAAGAAAATATTGGATGATCCTATGAAAGCCAAGTCTCTGCCTTCGTCCCCAGCTGGGGACTCCTGCCAACCAAGACCTAAGAAGGCTAAAATTTCTGCTTCGGAGCTCACTCAGTCAGCCCCAGTGCTTTCAGTGCCTAGACCTTTGGCACTAAGGCCTTTGGTGCCATCAGTGATTTCGGCTCCGTCTACCATAGCCTTTACTGTATCGGTACCGAGGGGCTCCTCTGTTCAGACTAATAACACTACTACATCGGCGCAGACCTTGACCATGTCGGCTCCGACATCTTACTCGGAACCGATGCCTCAGTTATTGACACCAATTTTGTCAGTTCCAGCTTTGGTACCAGCAACCACTTCGGCACCGATCCTTTTGTCAGTGCAGACCGTGACTTCGGCACCAATGAGTTCCTCGGTGCAGACACCCGTAGTCCAGTCTCTTTTAGCACCGTTGTTCTCAATGTGGACTGGTGAGGTGGGCACCGAGCTTGTCTCTTCTGTGGACAGACCTGCTTCTCCCTTAGTTGTCTCTGTAAGGTCCACTAGAAGCCTTTCTGAACATGACGTGTTGTGTCTTGTGGATCAAGTGCTTCTGGCCAGAGGTATCACGCCCCCCAGGACCTATCCTTCCTTGGGAGGTGATCACCCATTGCCAAAGACCCCTTCTTATTCTCCTCCTTCATTGCCTTTGAAGTCCCGTGATATAGCACAGTCTTCCCCCTCTACGGTTCCCTTTATGAACCTCACTAAGGAACTGCAGTTGCCTTTGTGGCAGGAGAGTTTTGCTACAACCCAGGATGATAGTTGTGACACATGTAATTTGTTGTTTCACACCCATCGGGGGACTCCGGGTCGGCAGGCTGAGCCACTTAGGGGAGGGGTGACCCCTGTCCTGGACACTCACCCCTCTTCAGGTGGACCAGCCTTCCAACTGATGGAGAAGGTTCTGGCTTTTGCTGGTGATACTGTGCTGTCTATCTCTCCACCCTCCTCTGGACTGCTATGTTCGCAAGTCGAACCTAGCGGACACCGGGCGCAAGGGCCTCAGGACATATTCCCACAGGAAACCCCCTTTCTGTTGTCTTCCCCAGCTTCCCCCTCTGTGGAAGTTCACCAGAAAAGTTCATGCAAGAGGAAGCACATGGACTCCACAAAGGAGTCCCTCACTGAAGGCACAGACTTTGATGATGGGGGAAGGATCCCCTCAGTCACCCCCTGAGGTATCCTTTGGTGATATCCTCAAAATCTTAAACAGAGAGGTGACTGGCAGCTCTCTAATCCAACCTCTGAGGAGTCTGTGTTCCTGCAGTCTTTTCGCACCCGGCCCCCTATCTCCTGGGTTACTCCACCTGCCGATGAACTTGTCCGGCTCATCTTGCAGTGTGTGTGGAAGGCTCCTGACACCGTCGAGGCTATTCACCGGGGACCAGATAAGATTTTGTCCCCTCCTGCTACTGATCCCCATTGGTCTAAAGGTCTTCCTGTGGATGCTCTGTTGGTGGCGGCTGCAACCAAAAAGGATCTGGCGGAAGAAGAAAGCCAGACTCCGCCCAACAAAGAGTCCTGGGCCCTGGATAGGATAGGGAAGCGCACCTTTGCATCAGCGACCTTTGCTATCAGGTCCCTGAATTATATGGCACACTTTACCAGGCTTCAAAGGGATCTAATTTCCATGCTGTCTGAAACCTTGGCTGCTGCCGTGTCAGATGAGGTCCGTGACAAAGTGGCCCCTCAGCTGGCCACCATTGAGTCAATTTCTAACTCCACCATGCGACTGATATCTCATGCATCAGAAGGAGCAGCTAGAGCGGCGGTTTCAGCTGTGGTCTTGAGAAGACAAGCCTGGATGTGCTCGTGCAATTTCGTGGAACCCTTTAAGGCTTCCTTTCTTAACGCTCCCATTGAAGCCTCTTCATTGTTTGGACCCAAAGTTAAAAGCACACTGGCAGATGTGAACAGGACGGTAAGACCCTTTCTGCCGTAGATGTTCGTTACGCTTCCCCTCAACGTGCTTTCTCCCGAAACCAAAAGAGTGGGAAGATATGCTTCAAGACATCTCAGGGTCCTTTCCGTGACACACAGGCCAAGTTTTCCCCTAGGGGAAGAGAGGGAAACTCACAGGGAAGACACCTCTTTCGGGGCAGAGGGGGGTCTGCATAAACAGGGTTCCAGGGACTCTTTTCCTGGCCAATCCTACCAGCGCTTCTGAAGAGCGGCCCAACTCCTTTCCTCTGGAGGTGGTTGGGGGTTGTTTCTCCTTGTACCCTTCTGCCTGGCTAACCATTACCACTGATTCTTGGGTACAAAGGATAATAACCAGAGGTGATCATATCCCCTTCGATCTTTGTCCTGTCCCCTTACAAAAACTACCCGACGTTCCACCCAGTCAAAGAGAAGAAGCAGCACTAGAGATAGAAAAGCTGCTAAGAAAAAGAATCATCAAATAGTCCCTCCAGACCAGATAGGAATCGGATTCTACTCAAGACTATTTTTGGTGCCAAAGAAAACCGGGGACTGGAGACCAGTTTTGGATCTCAGTGTATTGAACAAGTTTATAAGAATACAAAAATTCCGGATGGTCAAAATACAGTCTATCCTCCCCCTTTTGGAAAAAGATGATTGGATGTGCTTGATAGATCATCAAGATTTGTACTACCACATAAAAGTGGACAGGCCATCAAGAAGATTTCTGCACTTCCGTGCAGGAGCCAGTCACTACCAGTTCAGAGTACTGCCCTTTGGACTCTCTACAGCTCTCAGAGTGTTCACAAAGTGCATGCCAGTCGTCACAGCTCAATTGCGACTACAAGGATTCCAGGTGTTTCCATACCTAGACAACTGGCTCATCTCCGCCCCCACCAGGCATCTATTGCAAGAAGTCTTGGCATACTCTCTCCTTGCTGCACAAAGGCTAGGCATAACCATAAACTGGCAAAAATCCAATCTCACCCCATCTCAGTCCACAGAATTCATAGGGGTCATCTTGGATACAAAGAATTGCAGAGCATCCATTCCAGAGCACATAATTCTAAGGATAAAGCAACGACTGATCCCAATCCTTTCAAGGGAGAAATCCACAGCTCACTCTGTCCTACAGCTGTTGGGTTCTATGGCAGCCTCCATCACCATTGTCCCCCTGGCCAGGTTTCATATGAGGCTTCTACAATGGTTACTGCTCACCCAATGGTATCTTTTTCAGCATCCTCTTTCAGCTAACATTCGAGTAACCCACAGAGGCAAACAGGATTTAAATTGGTGGATGACCCACAACCCGTCACAATGGTCTCACCCCTTCTCCCACCAGCAACCCAAGGCTGCATTAACCACGAACGCCTCCCTGATGGGGTGGGGGGGGATATGTCAGGGACAGACAGTCCAAGGCACTTGGTCCGAATTGGAGTCCCAACTGCATATAAATGTTCTAGAGCTGAGGGCGGTGCTTCTGGCGTTGCAAGCATTCCATCCCCTGCTGCCATCTGGGACAATTGCTATACAATTAGACAACATGGCAGTGGTCTGGTACATCAACAAACAAGGTGGAACCAAATCTTACCCCCTCTGTCAAGAGGCCATGAGGATATGGCAATGGGCGATGGCTACCAACCGTTTTCTTCTAGCAGCGCACATTCCCAGGAGTGCCAGCGTGATAGCAGACAGACTCAGCAGGTGCATTCTACAACCTCACAAGTGGTCCCTGAATCCGTTGATAGCGGCGGAGATATTCCACTGCTGGGGCCATCCTTGCTGCAACCTCTTTGCATCCCTGCCCAACTACAAATGCAGCAACTACTTTGCCCTGATTCCCCCTCTGGGACAGTCACCCAGGGACGCTCTAGTCCACGATTGGCCCTCGGGTCATCTTTATGCATTCCCACCTCTCCCCCTCATTCCCCAGTTTCTGAAGAAAGCCCGTCGGTTGAAGAGCAAGGTGATCCTCATAGCACCATATTGGCCTTGTCAGATTTGCTTCCCCTTCCTTTGGCCTCACCTGCTAGATCAACCATGGATTCTCCATCCAACCCCGGGGTTGATCTCACATCCGCAAAACCTAATTCATCCCAACTTAGACAGCCTGAAGCTCACAGCTTGGCTCCTCCAATTCCCTTGATTGCCAGGCAGAATAATCTTTCCTTACCAGTACGGGACATTCTTATTGCATCTCATAAGTATTCCACTAGAATTACTTATCTAAGCAAGTGGAAAAGATTTTACCTGTTGGCTGAAAGAAAAGCAAGTAGATCCCTTCTTAGCACCGGTATCGATAATACTAGAGTATCTGGCTGACCTATTTCAGTCGAGTCTATTGGCCTCTACCATTAGAGTTAATTTGGCTGTAATATCTAATTTCCATAAGGGTGTCCAAGACTCCTTTCTTATGTCACACATTATTCAAGACCTTCATAAATGGTGTGAGTCATCTGAAGCCCCTTTTTAGAGACCCTATTCAGCTATGGGACCTGTCATTAGTTCTACAAGCTCTGACAATGCCACCCTTTGAACCAGCTTCTTCTTGCGACCTCAAATATTTGTCATGGAAAACCTTGTTTTAGGTCGCCATTACTTCTGCCAGACGTATCTCTAAATTTCAAGCCTTATGCATCAAAAGTCCATACTTGATTTTTCATAGAGATAGAGTGTCTTTGAGAACTAATCCTTCATTTCTGCCAAAAGTGATCTCTGAAATGTCCATTAATCAAACCATTGAATTGCCAGTTTTCTTTCCCAGTCATTCAAACAAAGGAGAGTATTGCCTACATACCGTAGATATTCACAGGCAAATTCGCTTCTACTTGAAAAGGACTAAGGCCTTTCGTAAATCAGACCAGTCCTATTCGGGACCTAGATTAGGATGTGCTGTTGCTAAGGTCACATTGGCTAGATGGTTGAAAAACTGTGTGACCTTCATTTATACACAACATAATATCCCATTGCCAACTACCATAAAGGCTCATTCGACAAGGTCAGTGGCAACTTCTGCTGCCTTCCATGCCAGAGCTTCTTTACATGACATCTGTGCAGCTGCAACTTGGGCTATGCCTCATACCTACATCAATCATTACAAATTGGATTTGGCCTCCAGGGGAAGAGCATCTTTTGGTTCTATGGTGCTCAGGAATGTCCTTCTATGAGAACCTCCCAGGAATGGAGATAGCTGGGGACTCTGTCCCATACGTAAGGAATGAAAGAAGATTAACAATATCAGATAAAGAAGTTATGTCTTACCATAACGTTCCATCTGTATTGTTGATCCTCGTTCAGTCATTATTACCCTCCCTCCTTCCCCCTCCTGTGGCTTCTAGTGGATCTCACCATCTGGTTCTTTTAGGTCATTTGACCAGTGGTAGCCTCTACCTTCTTTTGACTTGCAAACTCAATCTGAGGTAACAGGGAGAGGGCAATTTTGGGTAAGAGTTTAGCTCGGGAGTTTGTAGCTGACGCAAGCTTGGAAGATGGCCTGCTCAGTTCCGAGGTCGGAACTGATACCCATACGTAATGACTGAACGAGGATCAACAATACAGATGGAATGTTATGGTAAGACATAACTTCTTTTTTGGGTGCTGTTTAAGTCTGCTTTGGCAAGGATGAACATGGCTCCAAACTGGGGGTCTCTGATGCCAACAGATTTGGAGTCAGCTGTAGAGGTTTTGGAGGTGATGATTGCTAATTCCCTCCATGCATCAAATATACCTTCCATTGATATCAGTTCCAGTCCCTTACACTCACTTGTCAATCCTTTAGCCATTCATCATGAGTCCACTGGACGGAGCAGAGTAGTCAGTCCCAAAAAATAACTGTGGTTTCATTGAGTGCTCAGGGGGATTCTGATCAACCACTCCTGGGTATTCCCCAAAAGATCTGCAAATGGTAGCACATGGACTTCCTCATGAGTCTTTAACATTAGACACTGATGAGTGAGAGGGCTCTCCACAATCCCCTCCTGAATATGTCACATAGGGTAAGATCCTTGAACTGATGAGACAGTGGGATTTTGGGCAACTGTTCCCCCTGGTGATAAGGAGGTGCATTTTGAGGCATATTATTGTGTACTCTCTCCCTCTTAGGTGGTACCTCTTGCTGATCATTTGGCCACCAAGAAGGCATGGCAGGAACCAGAGAATGTGGAGGCCATTTCTCACAAACCAGAAAAAAAATTGTACTGCTACCTAGGGGTAGGTAGCACTGATCTAAAAGTCCTTTGGTGGACTTTGATTGATGCAGCATTTCTCAGATAATAGGTGACAGATGAAACAGCTGTTGTCCATCCTCCTAACAAAGCGTTAAGAGCATTGGACATGATGGGGAAGGGAGCTTAAGCCTCAGGCATCTTTGCTCATAGGGCACTGAACTACATGACACACATGAATAGCTTCTAAAGAAATATAACAGAACAAGCTTTAGATTCTTTGTGTAAGTCACCCACTGTAGAATTATGAAAACAGATCAAAACTGTTTTGGGTATCTTGGATACAGAATTGGAATTGCCTAGACATAGTCGGGTCTTGCTGAGTTTAATTCTGGTGGCTGCCAAAAAAGCAGTTACTAGAAAATGGAAATAGAAGTCTAAACCAACTGTACTAGAAGTAGTGTCTATAGTAATAGAGATAAAAGAACCAGAAGTGGGATTTTTAGAAAAGGGTAGGATAAATTGCATAGAAAGAAATGGGAATTGTGGCAACAATACATGCAGAATAATGTTTTGGAGGAGGAATGAGGTTTAAGGGAAGGTATGAATTGAATGAGCCTTATAATGTTTGACTGACAATGATTGGATAGATTATAAGTGTTATTTCATATTATGTATTGTTTAATTTAATTTGTGGAGCTTTTCTTCCCAGGCCTCCACTGAAAATGGGCTCACCTTGGCCCAGTGGACCTTTCTGGTAAACAAATGCAAATAAATAAATAAAGTGATGTATAATGTTTGCAACTGAAAATATGTCAATATGGTTCGTTTTCATTTATGTAACTATATGATTACCTATGTCATAACTGATAATTTAATAAAGATGTTTCTTCCTTAAAAAAAACTTCTCTGAGTAGCTTGTTGAACATTACATACCTGTCCATTTGGCTTCTACATAATGTAGCTGAATGGGCAGCCAGAGCAGCGGGCACAGGCATTACTGTTAAAGCCATGCCTGCCTTTGTGACTTTTCATATAATTTTAAGGCATCCTTTACCAACACCCCATTTGACATATCGGCATTATATAAATTAGCAGTGAAAGAAAAATCGGATGATGTATTTTCCATGTGGCTTCAACCTGTGGGTTTTCAGATGCGACTCAGATCTGACACTGGCCATTTCAGAATCCTCCTATAGTTATTGTGCAGTATTTTATATGCCCTACTAACTATCCATTTTAACAGCAGCTTGTGTCCTAGATTCAACTAAAAACTATACTAGAGCAGGTCTTTCACTTAGGATTCCCCTATCCCTTTCTCTTTGCCTGTACTCTGTCATGCTTTTGTAGGGAAGACATTCTCTTGCCTGTAGTCCAAATGTCTCCTTGCCTCTTCCCACTGTATTACCTTTCCCTCTCTCTCTAGTTATTTGCTACCAATACCTTGGAACCTTTGCCAGTTTTCCCCAGTAAATTCCAGCTCCCTCTTGCCTATTCTTTGTACCCCAAATTGCAGTCATCCCTATCGACAGAATCTCATTTCTCCCCTCTCATATTGGTTTATTTCTTAGAATACTGTTTGCTACTTTATAAATATAAAGTTTTCACTCAGTCATCAGCTTCCTCACAGTACAGAGCCTGGGGTCACAACGTCTGACTCAGATACTGCTGACTCTTTGTCACAAGGGCCAACTCCCAAACATTTTTTACTGGGAATTTTGTCTTCGTACAATAGAGTGGGGTCACTACATCCTACCCAGATACTGCTGAAGCTCTGGCACCAGGGTCAACTCCCAAATATTTTCATGGAGAATTTTGTCTTTGTACAATGTAAGCAAGTTTAACTTGAAATACCTTGTTGTGTATTAACTTCATACAGTCAAATTCTTGCCTGCCTGTGCTAGAAATTTATTTTTTACATCCTCCCAACAGAATTGTCTTTGTAGTCTAAGGACCACTTACTAAGTTGGCAACTGTCCTCTCTCTAGACCAGTAGATTACACTGTACATGCCAGTTCCTGGCTAACAGGTTTCTGCATTCAGGAAATGAATAAAACCTGTTCTACTTGATACTTCTTTGGTAACTGCTTTGTATTGGCTATACACTGATAAGAATAGGACCTGAGGGTGGAGATCCGCTACCTTACCTCCCAGTTCCCATCCACCCCCTGTTACTCTACTGTTATGCTTCCTACACACATTACAGTTGTGACTCCTATTCCATATCCCTCGCAGATAACCTTACTACAATTATACAAGCACTCCTGTTTATTTTAACCTAATTCTAAACCTCCATTTAATCTTTTAGCACCATTCCCAACTGCCTTTCTCCCTCCCATACTGCTTTGCACTGTATACATTCATAGTCACACCCTTCCCTAACAGCACCTATCTACTCTACATTGTATCTTCTATTTTTTCCAAATAAATCCTCATTTCTTCCTATTTTAGCTACATTCTCAAACTGTAGCCTTTAAACCTCCTATTCCTTAAATTCCAGAGAGGATATTAGGACAGCCTAACTCTCTTCCTTCATAGAAAATACGTCTTTCCTACCTAACCTCCATCAGCTTTCAGAATCCCCACCACTAAATATTCTTCTACCCTGTAACTTCTTTTTCCTTCTTGATCCCTACTTCCCCACTACCTGCCATGTAACATACAGATCTCTTTACTTAGTCGTGCTACTACTCAGCTTATCCTCTCTGTCCCAACCACCTATTCGTTGTTTCTCCCTACACTCTCCAGATATTGCACCAAACCTATTTAATGATGTCCCTCACCTTTGCTCCAAATATAGACTGATTAATTCCATTTCAACTAAAATGAAAACAAAATTAGCTGGAAAAGTACTCTCCAAAAAATAAGTATCAGTAGTTCTCCACTATACTAAAATCCTCTGAGGAGACATTCACCCTAATCCTGGTCCTGCCTGTCATTACTGTAATCCTACAGTGGTCAACCCCCAACCTTGGTAATCTAACATTTGCTGCCATAAATGTTAGCATAAGAAGTAAAATTGATGAACTACATGCCTGGACTACCCAATGTAAGCCTGATATTCTCACTGTAACTGAAAGGTGGCATTAACCCAGCATGAACGACTCTGAAATGACACCTCCTGGCTATAATATCATCAGTAATGACTGTAAAACAGGAAAGGCGTTAGTATTAATTTAATATTTCCCAGCAACTACCACATTTCTCCTTACAACAAACCAACCCAAAAATTCAATTCAACAGAGCTTCTTATAACTTTTCTGAAATTAAACAATTATAAATAAATATGTATTACTATTCTTTACATCCCTGCCGGCATCAATACAGTTATACTGGAAGATATCCAACATTAGATATCTATAACAATTCCACAATAAATAATACTACTAGGTGATGTGGATGTCAGTAGGTTGGACATAAGTTCACAATAGATGTAGGGGATTTAAAGTTTATTTGGTTTCACACAACTAATTAATATCCTCACCCTTTATTACAAAACATCAAATTCCCTATTAGAGTAGATCCTTATATCGGACCCTAGCAAATATACCAGCCAAGGTACAATGTCTGACTGTCTCAGTAATCATTTCCCAATCTGTACAACCAGACATCTGATATTGTTAATCCTCGTTCATTCCTTGCGTATGGGTATCTGTTCTGACCTAGGAACCGAGCCAGCCATTTTCTAAGCTTGCGTCAGCTACAAACTCCCGAGCTAAACTCTTACCCATAATCCCCCTCTCCCTGTTACCTCAGATTTCGTTTGCCGCGTTGCCATTCGGTCGTGTCAAGCCGCTTCTCTTGAGCTAAGTATAGATATTTGTTGTCAGACTAGTCTAATATATAACTTTTTCTGTCAGAAAAGTTTCTATTTTGTTTTCTCTTACCCTATCGCATTTAGCGACCATATTTTCTTGAGTTTTCTTCTCTTTACTCTGCACCTTTTACCGCGAGGTATTTCTCCCTTACCATCATTGGTAATCTCTTCATTTTCTTCATACCTTCGGGTATTCCTTGTACCATTGCTGGTACCCTTTCTACTGTCCCATTTTTTTATCATACAATGAAGTTACACCATAGAAAGTTTATTTGATAAAGCTTTCGGGTCTACACCCTTCATCAGTATAAAGTTACAACAGTAATAACACATTTAAATAGGAGAATCTATTAAACACATGCTTCAGCCCAACCCACTCAATTAACAAACTGAAATTATTTATGTCATTTGGTGTTGCTCTTTTAAATATTTTTAAATAATTTCAGTTTGTTAATTGAGTGGGTTGGGCTGAAGCATGTGTTTAATAGATTCTCCTATTTAAATGTGTTATTACTGTTGTAACTTTATACTGATGAAGGGTGTAGACCAAACTATCGAATAAACTTTCTATGGTGTAACTTCGTTGTATGGTTTGATACTTGGTACTAGCATCACTGGTTTTCAAGATTCCATTTTTTTATCATGGCAGATAAGAAAGGTAGTCCGGGATTTAAAAGGTGTTCTAATTGTGGACACAAATTACCTACATCAGATGCACACTCTTTGTGCGTTTATTGCTTGGGTGTGTCCCACTTATCTGTTGACCCGCCCTGTGGTATTTTAAAAATTATTCTAACAGAATCTTGTTGGAAAGGAAAAATAAGTTGTTGCTGAAGGGACTTCTCAAATCTCCCTTTTCAGAGGCTATTTCTGGATTGGAAGCTTCAACCCCTCCTAGAGCCCATAAGAAAATTTTGGATGATCCTGCTAAGGCCAAGTCTTTGCCTTCATCCCTGGCTGGGGACTCCCGCCAACCAAGACATAAGAAGGCTAAAGTTTCTGCTTTGGAGCTCACTCAGTCAGCCCCAGTGCTTTTGGTGCCTAGACCTTCAGCACCATCAGTGATCTCAGCTCCGTCTTCTCCTGTAGCCTTTACTATATCAGCACCGTGGGGCTCCTTGGTTCAGACTGTTACGACTACTACATCGGCACTGACCATTCAGTCGGCGCAGACCTTGACCACGTCGTCTCCGACATCTTACTCGGAACCGATGCCTCAGTTATTGGCTCCAATTTTGTCAGTTCCAGCTTCGGTACCAGCAACCACTTCGGCACCGATCCTTGAGTTAGTGCAGACCGTGACCTCGGCACCAATGATTTCCTCGATGCAGAGACCCGTAGTCCAGTCTCTCTTAGCACCGTTGTTCTCGGTGCGGACTGGTGAGGTGGGCATCGACCTTGCCTCTTCTGTGGACAGATGTGTTTCTCCGTCAGTCTCCATAAGGTTCACTAGAAGTCTTTCCGAACATGTGTTGCGTCTTGTGGATCAAGTGCTTATGGCCAGAGGGATCCCACCCCCCAGGACATATCCTTCCTTAGGAGGTGATCATCCATCTCCAAAGACCCCTTCTTATTCTCCTCCTTCATTGCCTTTGAAGTCCATTGGTATAGCACAGTCTTCCCCCTCTGCATTTCCTTTTATGGATCTCACTAAGGAACCACAGTTGTCTTCATGGCAGGAAAGTTTTACTACGACCCAGGATGACAGTTGTAACACGCGTAATTTGCTGTTCCACAGCCATCCGGGGACTCCGAGTCGGCAGGCTGAGCCACTTAGGGGAAGCGTGACCCCTGTCCTGGACACTCACTCTTCTTCAGGTGGACCAGCCTTTCAACTGATGGAGAAGGCTTTGGCTTCTGCAGGCAATACTGTTCTGTCTATCTCCCCGCCCTCCTCTGGTACACTGTTTTCACAAGTCACACCTAGCGGACATCGGGTGTAAGGGCATCAGGACATATTCCCACAGGAAACCCCTTTTCCACTGTCTTCCCCAGCTTCTCTCTCTGAGGAAGTCCACTGGAAAAATTCGTTTAAGAGGAAGCACATGGACTCCACAGAGGAGTCCCTCACTAAAGACACAGACTTTGATGAGGGGGAAGGATCCCTTCGGTCACCCTCTGAGGTATCCTTTGGTGATATCCTCGAAATCCTTAAACAGAGAGGTGACTGGCAGCCCTCTAATCCAACCTCTGAGGAGTCTGTGTTCCTGCAGGCCTTTCACGCTCGGCCCCCTACCTCCTGGGTTACTCCACCTGCCGAAGAACTTGCCCGGCTCATCGTGCAGCATGCGTGGAAGGCTCCTGACACTGTTGAGGCTATTCCCCAGAGGCCAGGTAAGATTTTGTCCCCTCCTGCTACGGATCCCCATTGGTCTAAGGGTCTTCCTGTGGATGCTCTGGTGGTGGCGGCCGCAACAAAAAAGGATCTGGCGGAAGAAGAAAGCAAGTCTGTCCATCCGCCTAACAGAGGCCTGGGTCCTGGACAGGATAGGAAAGAGCACCTTTGCATCAGCAACCTTTACTATCAGGTCCCTGAATTATATGGCACACTTTACCAGGCTTCAAAGGGATCTGATTTCCGAGCTCCCTGAAACCTTGGCTGGTGCCATGTCTGATGAGTTCCATGACAAAGTGGCCTTTCAGCTGGCCACCATTGAGTCAGTATCTAACTCCTCTATGCGACTGATATCTCACGCATCAGAAGGAGCAGCTAGAGCGGCGGGTTCAGCTGTGGTCTTGAGACGACAAGCCTGGATGCGCTTGTGCAATTTCGCGGACCCTTTAAGGCTTCCTTTCTTAATGCTCCCATTGAGGCCTCTTCATAGTTTGGACCCAAAGTTAAAAGCACACTGGCTAGATGTGAACAGGACGGTAAGACCCTTTCTGTCTTAGTGTCCGTTATTCTTCCCCTCAACATGCTTTCTCCCGAAACCAAAAGAGTGAGAAGATATGGTTCAGGAAATCTCAGGGTCCTTTCAGTGACACACAGGCCGAGTTCTCCTCTAGAGGCAGAGGGGGAAACTCACAGGGAAGACACTCCTTTTGGGGCAGAGGGGGTCCGCTTAACCAGGGTTCCAGGGACTCTTTCCCTGGCCAATCCTATCAGCGCTCCTGAAGAGCGGCCCAACTCCTTTCCTCTAAAGGTGGTTGGGGGTCATTTCTCCTTGTACCCTTCTGCCTGGCTAACCATCACCACTGATTCATGGGTACAAAGGATTATAACCAGAGGTTTTCATATCCCCTTCAATCTTTGTCCTTTCCCTTCAAAAAACCTTCTTGACGTTCCACCCAGTCAAAGGGAAGAAGCAGCACTAGAGATAGAAATGCTGCTAAGAAAGGAAGTCATCCAAGTAGTCCCTCCAGAACAGATAGGATCCGGATTCTACTCAAGACTATTTTTGGTGCTAAAGAAAACCAGGGACTGGAGACCAATTTTGGATCTCAGTGTATTGAACAAGTTTGTGAGAGTACAAAAATTCCAGATGATCATAATACAGTCTATCCTCCCGCTTTTGGAAAAAGATGATTGGATGTGCTCGATAGATCTTCAAGATGCGTACTACCACATAAAAGTGGACAGGCCATCAAGAAGATTTCTGTGCTTCTGTGTGGGAGCCAGTCACTACCAGTTCATAGTACTGCCCTTCGGATTCTCTACAGCCCCCAGAGTGTTCACAAAGTGCATGGCAGTTGTCACAGCTTTTTTGCGACTACAAGGATTCCAGGTGTTTCCATACCTAGACGACTGGCTCATTTCCGCCCCATCCAGACATCTATTGGAAGAAGCCCTGGCATACTCTCTCATCACTGCACAAAGGCTAGGCATAACCATAAACTGGCAAAAATCCAATCTCACCCCATCTCAGTCCACAGAATTCATAGGGGTTATCTTGGATACAAAGAACTGCAGAGCTGCCATTCTAGAGCACAGGATTCTAAGGATAAAGCAACAACTGATCTCAATCCTTTCAATGGAGAAATCCACAGCTCACTCTGTCCTCCAGCTGTTGGGTATCATGGCAGCCTCCATCACCATTGTCCCCCTGGCCAGGTTTCATTTAGGCTTCTACAATGGCTACTGCTCACCCAATGGTATCTTTTTCAACATCCTCTTTCAGCCAAGATTTGAGTAACCCACAGGTGCATACAGGATTTAAATTGGTGGATGACACACAATCCGTCACAATGGTCTTGCCCCTTCTCCCCCCAGCAACCCAAGGCTACAGTGACCACGGACACCTCCCTGATGGGGTGGGGGGGCTATGTCAGGGACAGACAGTGCAAGGCACTTGGGCCGAATTGGAGGCCCAACTGCATATAAATGTTCTAGAGCTGAGGGCGGTGCTTCGGGCGTTGCAAGCATTCCATCCCCTGCTGCCGTCTGGGACGATTGCGATTCAGTCAGACAACATGGTGGTGGTCTGCTACATCAACAAACAAGGTGGAACCAAATCTTACCCCCTTTGTCAAGAGGCCATGAGGGTATGGCAATAGGCGATGGCTACCAACCGTTTTCTTCTAGCAACGCACATTCCTGGGAGTGCCAGCGTGATAGCAGACAGACTCCACAGGTGCATTCTGCAACCTCATGAGTGGTCCCTGAATCCCTTGATAGTGGCAGAGGTCTTCCACCACTGGGGCCGTCCTTGCTGCGACCTCTTTGCATCCCCGACCAACTACAAATGCAGCAACTACTTTGCCCTGATTCCCCCTCTGAGACAGTCATCCAGGGACGCTCTAGTCCACGATTGGCGCTCGGGTCTTCTTTATGCATTTCCAACTTTTCCCCTCATTCCGCAGTTTCTGAAGAAAGCCCTTCAGTTGAAGAGCAAGGTGATCCTCATAGCACCATATTGGCCTCGTCAGATTTGGCTCCCCTTCCTTTGGCCTCACCTACTAGATCGACCATGGATTCTCCATCCAACCCCTGAGTTGATCTCACATCTGCAGAACCTGATTCATCCCAACTTAGACAGCCTGAAGCTCACAGCTCGGCTACTCCAATTCCCTTGATTGCCAGGCAGAATGATCTTTCTTTACCAGTACGTGACATTCTCATTGCATCTCATAAGTCTTCCACTAGAATTACTTATCTAAGCAAGGGGAAAAGATTTACCTGTTGGCTGAAAGAAAAACAAGTAGATCCCTTCTCAGCACCAGTGTCGATAATACTAGAGTATCTGGCTGAACTTTTTCAATCTGGTCTGTCAGCCTCTACCATTAGAGTTCATTTGGCTGCAATATCTAATTTCCATGAGGGTGTCCAAGACTCCTCTCTTATGTCACACAAATTGTGCAAGACCTTCATAAAAGGTGTGAATCATCTGAAGCCACCTTTTAGAGAACCTCTTCAACCATGAGAGCTGTCATTAGTTTTACAAGCTCTGACAATGCCACCCTTCGAACCAGCTTCTTTTTGCAACCTCAAATATTTGTCATGGAAAACCTTGTTTTTGGTCACCATTACTTCTGCCAGACGTATCTCTGAACTTCAAGCCTTATGCATCAAAAGTCCATACTTGATTTTTCATAGAGATAGTGTCTTTGAGAACTAATCCTTCATTTCTGCCAGAAGTGATCTCTGAAATGTTCATTAATCAAACCATTGAATTGCCGGCCTTCTTTCCTAATCATGCAAACAGAGGAGAGTATTGCCTACATACCCTAAATATTCACAGGCAAATCTGTTTTTACTTAAACAGGACTAGGTCCTCTCGTAAATCTGACCAGTTATTTTTGGCCTATTCTGGACCTAGATTAGGATCCGCTGTTGCTAAGGTCACATTAGCTAGATGGTTGAAAGACTGTATGACCTTCATTTATACACAACGTAATATTCTGTTGCCTGCTACCATGAAGGCTCATTCGACAAGGTCGGTGGCAACTTCTGCTGCCTTCCATGCCAGAGCTTCTTTACATGACATCTGTGCAGCTGCAACTTTGGCTATGCCTCATACCTTCATCAATCATTACAAATTGGATTTGGCCTCCAGGGGAAGAGCATCTTTTGGTTCTATGGTGCTCAGGAATGTCCTTCCATGAGAGACTCCCAGGAATAGAGGTAGCTGGGGAATCTGTCCCATACGTAAGGAATGAACAAAGATTAACAATATCAGATAAAGAAGTTATATCTTACCATAATGTTCTATCTCTATTGTTGATCCTCGTTCAGTCATTATGACCCTCCCTCCTTCCCCCTGCTGTGGCTTCTAGTGGATCTCACCATCCGGTTCTCTTAGGTCATTTGACCAGAGGTAGCCTCTACCTTCTTTTGACTTGCAAACTCAATCTGAGGTAACAGGGAGAAGGGGGATTGTGGGTAAGAGCTTAGCTCGAGAGTTTGTAGCTGACGCAAGCTTGGAAAATGGCCGGCTCAGTTCCGAGGTCGGAACCGATACCCATACGTAATGAGTGAACAAGGATCAACAATACAGATGGAATGTTATGGTAAGACATAACTTCTTTTTCTCACACATCCACTTAAACAGAATTTTTATAAAAACAACACCAACCTTCCAAGTTTAACCCAGAAATGTTTATTACTAACCTATCACCATTAACTGGCACGTCCTAAAACTCCACCCCTTAGTTAATGCTGTAAATGAATTCAGTACAACTTTCTTGAGTATCCTAAATAGCCTTGCACTTCCTAAGAGGGCGAGACTAAAAAAGACATAATGCAGTGTGGCTGTCCAAAAAGAAGAGAATGCTAATGCAAGATAGAGAAAAAATTTGAAAAGATTGGCAGAAATATAAAACACCACAATGTTTTGAAAATTTTAGAATGCCTCTCAATTGTACTAAAAAGCAAATTAATGAAGACAAAAATATATACTATAATAACTTTCAGAATAATAAATGTACAAAACATTAGTCCAGAAAAAGTCACTTTAGCTAGCAGACCTACGAGACACTCTCCAGGTTCCACCTGGATGGCCATTAAAGAAATCTTGCATCCCGGCCATAAATTCAACCCTAACCCCACTCTCAGTAACTCATCACTCAAAACCGCAATACAGTTCAACTATTATTTGATAGATAATAGAGCATCTCTAAACAAGGATTCCCCAGCATCTAATCCTAACCCTGCCCAGCAGCCACACATAACCACATCCACTTTTACCTTCAACCCTGTGTCCTTATCCTATGCAAAACTACTCTTAAAGCAAACTCGAACCATGCTGTACCTCAGCTGATGATCTTCCAAGTGAATACCTTAAAATATTTCATAGATAGTATAGCATCTCTAGCCAAGGGTTCCCCAACATCTAATCCTAACCTTGCCCAGCAGCCACACATAACCACATCCACTTTCACCTTCAACCCTGTGTCCTTATCCTATATAAAACTACTCTAAAACAAACTCGAACCATGCTCTACTTCAGTTGATGACCTTCCAAGTGAATACCTTAAGATATTAGCTGATAGCATTGCCTACCCTATCTCTGTCCCTATAAATAGGTCAGTCCAGGAATGCCACATTGCCTGTCTCTGATAAAAGTCACACATTATTCCTCTGCAAAAAGGAGGAAATTCAACAGGTATTACTAACTTTAGAATTATCCTCCCTCTCCAAAATGCTTAAAAAATGTATTCAAAAAATGCAGGAAGAACTCCTGTCCCCCGCACAACATGGATTCTGCTCTTCCCCATAGTGCTACACTATGCTTCTAACCTATATAGATACTGTCAATAAAGCTAGAAATAATGGCAAACTACTCTCCTCCCTATGTCTAGTCAACCCTTCTATGGTTCAAAAGCTATCCACCCAATAAGTATCAGTCAGTAAAAGGGCACACCACCCTCTCTCCATACCTTCCACTTACCATTGGTGTACCACAAGACTCTATCCTTGGTCTCCTCCTCTTTAACATTCTTAAAAACACTCTTCACATATCCACACAACAGGCCTCCTTAGTACAGTACACTGATGACTCCACATGCATGTGCACATCTGACAACATGGCACACCATGGATGAAATAGAACTTGATTATTCACCTGTAAATAGCATTCCTAATGCTCAAGAACCCGATGTAAGTGCTGAACTGTTTATTTCCAAAGTGACTGATCGAGAGAATCCTCTTTTAAACAAAAATTTAACGATTGAAGGTGACAATGAATCAGAGTTTGATTTTTTAATACTTAGAACTGATTTATTGACATTGGAAAAAAGTATGTCAAAATTAGCTAGACTACAATATGAGAAATTGGTTCCCTATCAGAAGCCTGAAACACTATAAGCCTGAAAATCAAAATCCTGAAAACTATAGACTGAAAGCCCAAAATCCTGAAAGCCCAAAATCCTAAAACTCAAAATCCTGAAAACACAAAATGGACATACTGACATCATTGTGGCTTTGCTATTGTTAGCCCTGTGGTGTTGGGTCATGCGTTGGGTTCAGGTAAGTGTGCGGTTGGTTTTATGTTAGGGTTAGGGCTGGTTTAAGTGAGTTAGGGTTAGGGCGCAGGTTAGGCATGTATGCAATAGTGAAAAATATTGGGGTTAGGGGCGGTTTAAGTGAGTTAGGGTTAGGGCGCGGGTCAGGTGAGTGTGTGATAGTGACGGACCTTAGGGTTAGGGTCAGGGTCAGTTGGTAGATATTAGTGTCTTTATAGTGACATATTAGCATTATTTGTGTTTTCAGGATTTTGAGTTTCAGGATTTTGGGCTTTCAGGATTTTGAACTTTCAGTCTATAGTTTTCAGGATTTTGAGTTTCAGGCTTATAGTGTTTCAGGCTTCTGATAGGGAACCGAGAAATTTCATTTACAAGTTTGTCTAGCTGAAAACTTGATACCGCGTGGACTGAGAGTTTTAAAAATGCCAGCGCAGGTTGACCGAGACTCTCTACTTATTAGTGAGTGGCAAAAGTTAAATATCGCCACCAGTATGGGCTATATAAAACTGCTAATTAGCGCAGCAGAGAGAAAAGAAGTGACTTTGGTAGGAGAGGTGAAGACCAACTACTCGCAATTGTGTAAAAAATACAATGGAGATGTGTTCGCTAGATTATTAACTGAGACTACAGATAATGTCACTACATATAAACGTAAACTCCTGCAAATTAAGTTAAAGAAATTATGAAGAGATCGTCAAGATTTTGCCTTAGGCAATATCTTCACATGGCCACGTGATGTATCTTTGAATGAAACAGGCAATCTATGTTCGACGAGGAACAACGTAATGATGTCAGCACAAGAGCCGTTGACTTTAATGATGGCAGACAACCAACACAACAGGGGAGAGTAATGCCTCAACCTGAAACTTCAGTGGATGCTAATATTCATACCCAGACTAGTTGTTCATCTGTGAATCCTAGCGCTATTTTGGGCGCAAGGAGAAAGGTTGTTTTAACCACTGCAGAAGTGCATAGGGAGGCTGAGAATGGAGTCTTGAGCACTCCGCAACCTGAGCAACGTTCGGTAGTGAGAGAAGTTAATGTTCCAGGCAATTATGGTTTGAATTTTCCACTTCCTATGAGGGATACCTCAGTGAATCGGAGAGACTCTCAGGGGCAGAAATACCAGCACAGGGGCAGGAGCAATACCAGATACAAAAGGAAACACGAAGATGTGAAGGACAATACCTACACTATAAAGAAAGCCTTTCAACAAGTAAGACTTACATAACTAACCTGTCGAAACGTGTTTTGTCAGATTCTGAAATGAGTGTACTCTCCAAGGGTTTATCATTCATACCCTCGAGTGATATGAGTATTACAGATATAGTATTTGATGTAAAAATGTTTACAAGGAATTTGATGTTAAAATATCTGTTTCAACAAACTTCAGACAATGATAGGTTTGTTTTTAATAGACCTAGCACCTTTGTACCTAAGCAAACAGCATTAATTAATGCATTTGAACAGATTTGTATAGATGATATATATAAAGCCTACAATGATAAGACCTGTAGAAATAGTTGGCACAATCTTAACAAATGGGAGTATGAAGCTCTACACAAACTTGAAAATGATGCAGACCTAGTTATTAGGCCAGCAGACAAGGGCAGGCGCATAGTTTTACTAGATAGGGACAACTATGATGTCTTAATGTATGAGATGCTTGATAATACTGATTTCTATCAGAAGGTTAAACATTCTTATGTTGAAGAGATGGTTCTAGCAGTTAATAAAAGGGTTAGGCTTTTAGAACAAGCAGAGCTCCTATGTAAGGAGCTAGCCAAATACTTTATTAGTATTAAATACACCATACCCCACATACAAGGATTGCCCAAGATTCATAAGAATCCTGTTAGACCTCCCATGAGACCTATTGTCTCAGGTAGAGGGTGGTGTACTGAAGCAATTTCTATATATTTAGACAAAAAGTTGAAACCTATCATTGAGAGCTCTGAATTTGTGCTAAAAGACACTGAACAATTTCTTAATGACCTTTATGTATTTATGGATCAAAGTATGGTATGTAATAACTTTATTTTTGTAACATTGGACGTTGTTTCTTTGTTTACTGTTATTCCTAATACAATGGGTTTAGAGTTTCTTAGTAGACTCATGACCCAAACAAGTTTATTTAATATTGATGAAATGAGAGTATTGCATGAATTAATGAGTTTAGTGCTTATGAACAATGTATTTTTATTTAAGAATCAGATTTATTATCAAAGAAATGGCGTAGCGATGGGGAGTTCATGCTCTAACACATATGCTAATGCAGTTATGTTGACATGGGAGACAGAGCATGTATTTAATGGACCATATCGTGAACTTGTATTATTTTATAGGAGGTTTGTCAATGATCTTTTTATTTTGTGGGGAGGCACAGCTTTGGATTTGTTATGCTTTGTTGATTATATTAATAACACAACACAATTTCTGAAATTTACCCTGAATTATTCTGAAGAGAGAATCAGTTTTTTGGATGTATTTTTAGAAAAAGAGAGTTCAGGTACAATTAGCACTAGACTTTTTAGGAAGGAATGTCATGTAAATACTCTGCTGTCAAGGGACAGTATGCATCCCAGATACGTATTTAGAAATGTTGCTCAAAATCAATTTTTCAGAGCATCTAGATTAAGTGCGAGGCAAGATGAATTTGAAAAGCAACTCACTAAGACTGGTCATGATTTGGAAGAGAGAGGATATGACAAAAATATTATAGAAGATGGTTTTAGGAAAGTTAAACAACTGAGGGGGACAAGAGCCAAACCATACTTTTCAGATAAGTATTGTAGGGAAGTAAGTGAGAGAGATAGTATTTTGAATGTCAACATCTCATATTCAAGGGATGTTTGGAAGTACACCAGTATTATCAATAATCACTGGAATATACTAATGACAGATCCTGTTATCAGTAGAGTTGCTGGCTTAAGACCACAGTTTGCTTTCAAAAACAAAAAGAACCTTAGGAGAAGGTTATGTATTAATAGAGATAGTGTTAGTGTTACTAGTTCAAGTGGAACAAAACCATGTGGCAACTGTAATCAGTGTCAATTCATTAATGAGGATTCATATTTTAGACATCCAGACACAGGCAGAGTTTTTGATATTAGGGTCAGCGGCACATGTGTGACCACGCATGTGGTATATCTTGCTACCTGCTGTTTATGTAATTGTTTCTATGTAGGCAAGACAGATCGTAGTCTAAGGGAAAGAATTAGAGAGCATATATATCATATAGGTAAGAGGTCTGAATGTAATGCCCTGTCTAAACATGTTTCCAAAGAGGGAGAGCAGCACAGGTTCAAATTTATGATAGTTTCCAGAACCTTTGAGAGTCTGAGATGTGGGGATGTTAGGGATAGAACTGAAGAGGTAGAGGCCAAATGGATAGTTATGTTGAGGGCCAATTGTGGCCATGGACTCAATGATAGTATGCCCATTAAGCCCATTTTAAGAAGAAGAGGACTACGTAGGTAAATATGAAAGCAGGGCTTTATTCCAATATAGTTGCTACAGATTTTATATTGAATCACTATTTACACACATTTATATATCTGCATGATGCTAATATATTTTTAGGATGTTTTTAAATGTTTTATTAAATATATAAAAATTTTTATATATATTATAAACAGTTATATTAGTTGATGTTAACACACTTCCACACATCCATTTTTTAACCTATTATTTTATAATAGTATATAACTTTAAATTGATTAGACTTTTAAGTCATGTGGTAAGATTAAGATATATAAAGAGGTGTGGTTGATTATGTTATTCATACACCTGATGAAGCATTGTGTGAAAGCGCTTGTGTGACATTAAAGAAGGCATTGCTTTTTATTACCTCTGAAGACTGATTTATTTACCTGTTTAGATTCTGGAGCCTTACCTCAGCATTCTTATTTGGATTCAAGCCTGTATTGAGTATTCCTGGAGAGGTATTTGGTGTTCATTAGGCATTTTTTGTATTGACTTAAAAAAATGTATTCAAAAAATGCAGGAAGAACTCCTGTCCCCCGCACAACATGGATTCTGCCCTTCCCCATAGTGCTACACTATGCTTCTAACCTATATAGATACTGTCAATAAAGCTAGAAATAATGGCAAACTACTCTCCTCCCTATGTCTAGTCAACCCTTCTATGGTTCAAAAGCTATCCACCCAATAAGTATCACTCAGTAAAAGGGCACGCCACCCTCTCTCCATACCTTCCACTTACCATTGGTGTACCACAAGACTCTATCCTTGGTCTCCTCCTCTTTAACATTCTTAAAAACACTCTTCACATATCCACACAACAGGCCTCCTTAGTACAGTACACTGATGACTCCACATGCATGTGCACATCTGACAACATGGCACACCTCCAAAAAATTACTCTGAAAACTTTAAGAGCAACTGAAACATGACTTTGCAACTCACAACGCATGCCCAACCCTAAAAAAAAACATTACATGTGAAGTTGTTCAATCTCGCCATTCATTCATCACTGATAGGTTCGGAGCAGATCCTCGGCTCTGACATGGCCGTTTAGCAAAGCTCAAAGATTACCAGTAGTTCGAGACCAAGCCCCTTATCCCAAGATGCACTGCTGGAATTACCTCACATCTAGTTTGCCGCAGCACTGATCTCTTGGTTTCCAGCTCTGCTCAAGACTGATTCAACAGATTAGCAAGTTTTTCTTAAACATTTTCTTATATTTTCATATCTAGACTATTACTTAGTGTTCCCTTATCCAAAATATTGCCTTCTTTTTGGGCCTCATTAGTTTTCGTGGCCTTTTCTTTGCTAGTGTTGGCTTTGGCCTTTAGTAGTGTAGCTTTAGCGCATTTTTGTAGATGTTCATCGTGTTTCACTGTTGCAGTCATTACACTTGGGTTATCCTGCTGGCAGGCTACCCGCAGTCGGCCCGAATTCGAAAGTCTTGGTCCGGTGTCGGTTGCTGTCGCCTCTTCCCTGACATCAGTGCGGCAGGGGTATAAAATATGCAGCCGACGCCATTTTCTTCAGTCTTTCTTGCCGCGCGGTGCCCGAAGCAAAAGCAGTTCGCAAGTGCCGGTCGGCCGACTCCTGAGATTTTCAAAGACAAATTTCAGATCCGAAGTCTTCATTTAAGCCAAGTACCCCATTGGGGAAAATTTTTTCTTGCTCCAGACCGATGTCAGAAAAAGTTAACAATTGTATTTCTTGTGGGAAGCAAATACCTCATAAGGATTTTCATTCTTACTGTATTTCTTGCCTAGACCCTGATCAAAACGTTGCTAGCTGTCGGTTTTGCACTAGATTTAACCAACGCACCATTAAGCGTCGGTACGATTTTTTGCCTTTCATTACTTTGGCCGAAGATTCAATTATATAATGCCGTTGGAACAGCCGACGACCAGAGTTTACAAAAAGCGCAAGGAAAAAGAAAAGGACAGGCATCCGAGGTCCAAAACCGACGACGAGGCTACCGCTAAGCCAGTCGCCGGTTCTTAGTGAGGTGCTTTCGCAGCCCCTGACACCCGCTGCCTCAGAGCCACAGGCCATTGCCAACTCCCACGTGGAGCCAACTAGGCCTCTGGATACTCAAGGTATTGGACACTCGGAAACTATCCCCTCAGATGGGTCCGGAGCCGCTGAGCAGGCATCAGCTTCTGAGGGTGTTTTCAGACCTACACAGTTATATGTTAAGCTAACCACAGCTTCAAAGGCAAAGACTAAAGCAGCTCTAAAGACAAAGAAACAAGTACAGCTTTCTCCTGGACAGACTTCCATGCCTAAAAAATAGATGCTCAAAATGGCCGAAGACTTAATTACCTTGATCAGGGGTTCCCATCCCCCTCCTGATAAGAGGCCTAGGCAAGAGACAGAATATGAATCTTTAGATCAGGTTTCCATTTCCTCTGACTCCTCCTCTAAGCAGGAATACTCTGTTCCTCCCTATGAGGATTCTGATGCTGAAGAATCTATCCCTTCAGCCTCTCCTCCTGAGGATTATTCTTTTGGAGAAACCCTGCATACCATGAGGGAGCACTTCCACTGGGAGTGCCAAGACTACTCAGAATCTAAGAAAAGGCTTAGAGATTTCCTTTTACTACCTCAGCACAGGCCTCTTGCTATTCCCCCTGTGTTAGACATTGTGGATGATGTATTTTCAGAGTCCGGCCTTTCTCCTGACTCTTTACCCCCTGCCCCTGTTAAACCAGACAGATACTACAGGGTTCCTTCTGTATTCACATAAATTTCTTTATAAAACCCTGCTGCTGACCCAGAAACCATTTCTCAGGGTCCCAAAGGGGTCAAGGCTTCCACTGCAAAAAATCCTATTCCCTCTGATAGGGATTCAAGGGCGCTAGACAGATGGGGGAAAAAGGTTTACACTTCTGCTACTTTGGCTCTGAGGGCATTAAACTGTCAATTTCATTTGCTTAAATATCAGCACTGCTTAATGTCACTGCTTAAACAGAAAATGTTGACTAATTCTGATTGTGCAGAAAATAAGGAAATGCAGGATTTATTGCATGCAACTGAACAAGTGGGAAAACATACATTGCAATGTGGTTTTGATTTTCTGGAGGCCTCTTGCAGGGCCGCAGTTACGGATTCTGTCATTAGGAGGCATGCTTGGTTACAGGAACAGAATCTGCCTGATCACGTTAAAGCAAAATTATTAGATGCTCCATTACAGCATGATACTTTATTTGGTGTTAAAGCAAAGGAGGTGTTGAAGAAAATGGAGGACAAAGCGAAATCTATGCAAACAGTAAAGGATTTCTTACAGGTACAGCCACCCAGATTTAGCAGGAACTGGTCTACAAAGAATTGGTCCTTTCCAGTGTCAGACAGGCCACAAAGAGGCAGGTACAGATGCCCCAGAGGCAGACCCCAGCCCTAGGGTTCATACAGGCCTAAACAGTGGGGCGCTTCTACCTCCAAAAGTGGAGAAGACAAATCACAGCCATACAGGAAACAGTCCCAATGACTTTCCTCTGCCAGCACCAAGCACTTATTCTTTGGCAGCCCCCTTGGGGGGAAAACTAGCACTTTTTTCTCAGAATTGGCACAGAATCACCCAGGACAAATGGGTCTTGAATATAGTGTCCCAGGGTTACAGGTTCCACTTTCACACCCTGCCAAGGGCAAAAGGTATGCCAGACCTGCCACACAATCAATGGGCAGAGGCGCAAAAACAAGTTTCATCCCTCATGGACATGAGGGCCATTCAGCAAGTACCACAGCAAGAGCAGGGACAAGGACTTTACTCAAGACTTTTCTTGGTACCCAGAAAGGACAAAGCCTGGAGACCAATACTGGACCTGTCTATTCTAAATACTTTCCTGTACGTTCCAAAATTCAAAATGTTGACTCTGCAGCAGCTTCTACCCATGCTGGGCAAGAAGGCTTGGCTTGTAACTTTGGACCTAAAAGAGGCATACCTGCATGTACCAATCAGACAATCTTGCAGAAGATACCTCAGATTCATAGCTGGCTCAATGCACTACCAATTCTCTGCACTACCCTTTCTCTTATCTACTGCGCCCAGGGTCTTCACAAAATGCCTGGCACCAGTAATTACATTTTGCAGACAAAGAGAAATTCAAATATATCCTTATTTGGACGACTGCCTTATTCAAGCAGAGAACAAGGACATTTTGCTAAAACATCTGGCGTTTGTAAAAAGATTATTAATTTGCCTAGGGTACACAGTAAATGAAATAAATCAAAACTAGCACCCTCTCAAGAGATAATATTCCTGGGTGCAAGCTTAAATACAATTGCCCAGATGGCTTATCTCACACCAGACAAACAAAGGCAACTGACTTCTTACTTCAAAATGTTGGCAACAAAGACCCAGTTATCTGCAAGAAAAATTCTGCAGGCTTTGGACTTCATGGCATCCTGCATTCTACTAATTCCATATGCCAGACTGCATATGAGGAAACTACAATGGTATCTAAAAAGTGTTTGGACTCAACATTGCCACAGCCTGGAAACATTAATTACCCTCCTTCCTTGCCTGCAACAGGAGTTTCGATGGTGGGCGCAGGCCTGTCACCACAACAAGGGACAGCCATCCAACCAACCCACAGCCAGACAGTCAATAACAACAGATGCATCAGATTATGCCTGGGGAGCCCACATGGCAAAAAGATGTATTCAAGGCACATGGCCCACAAACCAAAGGCATCTTCCTATCAATCAAAAGGAGATGCTAGCTGTTCAGAATGCCCCGACAGCTTTCAAGGATCTACTTCATCCGGGACAATTACTGATAAGGATGGACAATACTACAGTCATTTGGTACATAAACAAGCAGGGAGGCACACATTCCTACCCCCTCTGCATACAAGCCATGACTTTGTGGGACACAGCATTGACTTATCAAGTACACCTGCAAGCACAATTCCTGCCAGGAAAGATAAATACTCTGGAAGACGAATTAAGCAGAAACCTCAAAGATCCCCACGAGTGGAAACTGGATCCACAAATCTTCAGCATGATAACAAAGGAATGGGGATGCCCAGACATAGATCTATTTGCCTCCCCCCACAACTGCCAACTACAGAGGTTCTGCACAAGGACTTATCACAAGCAAGCATGGAAAGTGGATGCTCTATCATTCAGCTGGGAAACCCTAACAGTTTATGCCTTTCCTCCTCTGCCTCTCCTCCCCAAGATACTCCTAAAGGTCAGACAAGAGAAGCCAAAAATGATTCTGATTGCCCCAGACTGGCCCCGCCCGCACTGGTACCCAATCCTAAAGATCTTGTCTCAAGGCCCAGCCTGGACATTATCGCTAATTCCTCACTTACTGACTCAACAAAACAATCGGATCCTGCACAGCCAACTCAGGACCCTAAATCTGGCAGCATGACGGATAATGTAGCCATTCAGAACACACCTCTCTCTAAAGCAATGATGGATGTTATTTTGGAGGCCAGGAGGCCCAGTACCAGAAAATCTTATGCAGAAAAATGGAAGAGATTCTGCATTTAGAACCAGGCACAAGGAATTAACACGGTGGTACCAAATATTCCTCAGATTTTGCAATACCTAACTGAGATGCTGGACAAAGGCCTATCCTTTTCATCAGTTAAAATCCATGCCTCTGCCATTTCAGCTCATTACAATACGGAACCACCTCTTTTTTCTCATCCATTGCTAAGGCAGTACCTCAGAAGGGCCAAAAATTTAAGACCCCCCCAAGGAGTGCACCAATACCTGCATGGGACCTCAACTATGTCTTGGAAAAACTCACACTGCCGCCATTTGAGCCAGCCAATACAGCTGAGATAAAGTTTTTATCATGGAAAACAGCTCTGCTTCTAGCAATAACCTCTGCAAGACGAGTCTCAGAGTTACAGGTACTCATGGCTGTGGAACCTTTTATCATTTTCCATCCAGAAAGGGTTTCTCTGAGGATGAACCCAACATTTATGCCTAAGGTAGTGTCCAGTGTGGCCCTTAACCAAAACCATTCATTTGCCTACTTTTTATCCAAACCCACAGAATAAGGGTGAGAGACTCCTACATTCTTTGGACATACACAGGCAGCTACGCTTCTACTTGGACAAAACTAAAGCTTTCAGAAAGACTGAGCAGCTCTTAGTGGCATATGCTGAAGGATCACAAGGAAAAGCTATCTCTAAGCAGACTATTTCAAAATGGATAGGTCACTGCATTCGTGTCTGGTATGCACAACATGGCAAATCAGTGCCTAAGGGCATTAGGCCACATTCAACCAGAGCAGCAGCCTTCCTCAGAGGAGTACCAACCAAAGACATTTTAGAGGCTGCAACTTGGAGTTCAGTGCACACTTTTACCAAGCACTACCACTTACCTCTCTACTCTAAATCCAGAGCAGGCTTTGCCACTGCAGTTCTGCAGGGCCTCATAGCCACTCCTAATTCTGTTTAGGCCCAGCCACCCAACCTCAGCTTTGGGATTCAACCTAAGTGTAATTACTGCAACAGTGAAACACGATGAACATAGTACAGTTGTGCACCTACCATAAATGTAGATGTTTGAGTGTATTCACTGTTGCAGTCCAGGTTACCCACCATCCCCCTTTCTTTGCTGGGACTTCTCTGTACTTCTCTATTCTATACAACCTATGTGGTGTATTTGCTTGTAGATGAATGTAATGTTTTATTTTAGTGCATGCTTTTTTATTGGCATAATTTTTAGCCTACCCTTTTGGGGGCACCTGACATCTGGGGCAAGAAAAACGGCTGCATCTTTTATACCCCTGCCACACTGACGTCAGGGAAGAGGTGACAGCAACCGATGCCGGACCAAGACTTTGGAATTCGGGCCGACTGCAGGTAGCCTGCCAGCAGGATAACCCAAGTGTAATGACTGCAGTGAATACAATCGAACATTTACATTTATGGTAGGTACACAACTGTACTTTAGGTATTATTAACTGAATATAAGGTTAGTTTCTTGTGTTGCTCTATATATATATATATATATATATATATATATATATATATATATATATATATATATATAGATATATATATATATATATATATATATGTATATGTATATACAGTGTGGCCTTTTGGGCATTGTTAATATTGTGTGTGTTTGCTTAGTTGTTATTCTTGTTTAAAGGGTGATAGAATTTGTTTATTATTATGTCGGAAGATAAAGACAGACATCCTAAGTCTGGTTTCAAAAAATGTCCAGACTGTTGACAAAAGATGTCTGTCACAGACGGACACGTTCAATGTGTTTATTGTCTGGGTGAGGTACACCTTCAGGAGTCCTGCAGTATCTGCCACTCCTTTTCCACCAGGGTGCTTGCTGAGAGGAAGAGAAAGCTCATGGATCGGGGTCTTCTTAAGCATGCCTTTGTGGAAACTTTGACTGACCAAGATGGAGCCAGCAAGTCATCGAAGTCCTCAAAATCCTCTTCAGACTCTAAGTCAAAGAAGTCAGAGAAAGTGGAACTTGTTGTGACTTCGGCTCCACAGCCTTCGGCGCTGACAGTCTTTTCCTTTCGGACCCGGGACACTGCCTTGGAATCAGTCTCTGAATCTCCTTCTCCATTACTCCAGTTGGCACCATCACTGCATTCCTCCAGGTCTTCTGTTAGTCTTTTGGATTCAGACATGGACCATCTGGTAGAGAAGCTCTTAAAGACACCAGGGCTAGCTAAATTGCTGTTGGTTCTGACCCAGGCGTAGGAACCGAAGACTACTACCCAGAAATTGACTGCTCCTCCTCTGAGCCATGTCGGTTTTTCACAGCCGGAAGAGATTGACCTGATGGTTGTAGAACCCTTGGAGCCGACACCTGTTCCAGTGTCATTGGCTCCATCTACTCGGACGTCCTTGACGCCGACTGGGGACTCTAGGAGCCGAAACTCTCCAGTTGGGTCTGGGGAGGATAGTCGCACTGACCTGTCAGTGCCGACTCTTCCTCTCGGGGCCTCGGCACAGGTGAGCTCAGCTCACATCTTGGGTTCGGAGCCCACGGCATCAGTGCGGGAGGGGATCACTGTTCCTTCTGGTCCGTCGACTCCTTCTCATCGGAGCCATGACGCCTTCGAAGCCATGAGGCGAGTACTGTCTCCTTAAGACTTCCTCATCACCAGGTCTGGCCTCTTCTTCCCCTAAAATGCCTGTGTCTGCTTCTGCTTCCATCAGCCACCTCAAACGTGGAGACCCAGAGCCGCAGGTAGCCCCACTGGGTGCCCCCTGCTCTTCTGAAACTTTCTCAGAGGCTCCCACTGAGGAAGTTCCCAGAAAGAGTGTGTGCAAGAGGAGGCATTTGGACTCCCGACAGGAGTTATTGACATCTGACTTGGATGAGTCAGAAGGGTCCCCTCGATCCCCCTCTGAGGATATCTCCTTTGTGGAGATCCTTAAGCAGAGGGGTGTTTGGCAGTCCAAAAACCCTACTGAGGAGGAGTCGGTTCTTCTGAAGGCTTTTGGGTCTCAACTTTCCATCTCCTGGGTGTCTCCACCCTACGATGAGCTTATGCAACTGGTCTCTCATAGGGCATGGTAGTCTCCGGAGTCCATGGAGCCTGTCCCTCAGAGGCCGAATAAGTTTATCTCTTCCCCAGTGGATAAAACCTTCTTGTCTAAGGGAGTCCCTGTTGATGCCATGGTGGTGGCGGCAGCCACCAAGAAGGAATTGTCTGAAAATTCTGTGTCTATCCATCCTCCTAACAGAAATTCTAGGATCATGGATAGATATGGGAAACGCATGTTCAGTTCAGCGACTTTCACTCTTCGATCACTGAACTATCCGACCCATTTCACCAGACTGCAAAGAGATATTCTTAAGGAGTTGGGAGATACTCTTCAGGGTGCTGTAGCTACAGGTGTCACTGACAAAGTTTCTGCCCAGCTTGCTACCCTTAATTCCATTGTGAACTCGTCCCTGCGTCTCATATCATATGCAGCAGATGGATCAAGTAGGGCTGCAGAAGCAGGGATTGCTCTTCGTAGGTATGCCTGGATGCGCCTCTGTTCCTTCGCGGAGCCCTTCAAGTCTTCATTCATAAATACCCCATTTGATGGCTCATCCTTGTTTGGGCCTAAGGTAAAGGAAACATTGACCAGGTGTGAACAGGAGGGAAAGACTCTGTCTGTCGTCGGACTCCATTTTTCTACCCCTACTCGGCCTTACCCCAAAGGCCAAAGGGGAGGAAAGATGTGGTTCCGTAAAGCCCAAGGAGCCTTTCAGGACACACGTGGAGAACCTTCCTCCAGGGGCAGAGGAGGAGGTAATAATGGAAGACGCCACCCTCGTGGCAGAGGGGGTCCGCAACACCAGGGTGACAGAAATCTTTTCTCTGGTCAGCCCTACCAGCGCTCCTGAGAGGAGGCACGACTGTCCTGCTCTGGAGGTGGTCGCTTATCTTTGTACCCAGACTCCTGGCTAGATATTACAAACGACAGATGGGTACAAAGCATCATTTCCAGAGGGTATTTCATACCATTCTCCGCTCCACCCATTCCCGTCAAGAGAATCCCGGATGTTCCACCCAGTTACAGGGAACAAGCAACCACAGAGGTCCTCAAGTTGCTAGAAAAAAGAGTCATCCAGCCAATCCCAGCAGACCAAACAGGATTCAGAACTTACTCAAGATTCTTTTTGGTTCCAAAGAAAACAGGGGACTCAAGACCAATTTTGAACCTCAGCAGACTGAACCAATTTGTAAGAAAAGAGACATTTCGTATGGTCATGCTTCAGTCCATACTTCCCTTTTTAGGGAAGGACAATTGGATGTGCTCAATCTATCTCAAGGATGCGTACTACCATATAAAAATGGCCAGACCATTCAGAGATCATCTGCATTTCCGGCTGGGAGCCAGTCACTACCAGTTTCGAGCCCTGCCCTTTGGTCTTACTACAGCCCCTAGAGTGTTTACCAAATGTATGGCAGTGGTCATGGCTCACCTGAGGCGTCTAGGATTCCAGGTGTTCCATACCTAGACGATTGGCTCCTTACCTCCACTACCATGCATCAACTGATTCAGGCAACAGAATCCACTCTGACACTCTGCAACCACTTAGGTATTACGGTCAACTTCGAAAAGTCTGCCTTGTCGCCATCGCAGTATATCATCTTTATAGGGTCAGAGTTAGACACTTCAACCACCACACTACATCTTCCACTCGAAAGGGTATCAATTCTTCGCCAACACATCAGTTCTTTGTTGTCGAAAGTCGAAAGAACAGAGGTCCAGCCACAGAAGTCTTGAAAGTACTAGGTTTGATGGCGGCAGCAATATTAGCCATTCTATTGGTGAGGTTGCATATGCGGATTCTTCAATGGCTCCTTTTCATGCAATGGTCTTACCAGGAATTGTCAATGAACCATATGATTCTGATTACAAACTCTTGCAAGAGGGATCTTCAGTGGTGGTTGACGTCTCTACATGTCACAATAGGACGCCCCTTTGTACTCCCCCCTCCAATAGCCACTGTGACCACAGATGCTTTTCTGATAGGGTGGGGCTGCCCAAGGCACATGGACGGATCAAGAGTCACACTTGCATATCAATGTTCTAGAGATGAGAGCAGTACTTCTGGCGTTACAGTACTTTCAGGACTCTCTCCCTCTAGGGACAATTGCCATACAGACAGACAATATGTCAGTGGCCTGGTATTTGAACAAACAGGGCAGGACCAAATCTTACCCCCTTTGCCGAGAAGCCCTCAGAATTTGGCAGTGGGCTGTGTCATCCCAGCGCTTTCTGTTGGCAACGCACATTCCGGGGAGATCCATCATGATAGCGGACAAGCTGAACAGGGCAATTTTGTTGCCACACGAGTGGTCCCTCAAACAGGAGATTGCGGACAGGATTTTCCGCAAATGGAGCCAGCCTTGCTGCAACCTTTTTGCCAGCCACATCAACACCAAATGCAGAAGCTACTTTGCCCTGATACCCTCTCCTGGAGAACCCCCGAGGGATGATCTCCTACACGATTGGCCCCCGGGTCTCCTCTATGCATTTCCCCCAATTCCGCTGATACCCAGATTTTTTTACAGAAAGCAAAGCGGCTGGGAAGGACTGTCATTCTTATAGCCCCTCATTGGCCTCGGCAGATTTGGTTTCCATTTCTTTACCATCATCTCTTGGAAGATCCATGGATCCTGGACCCAGTTCCGGACCTTCTTACTCACCCATCAGGGGACCTCCATCCTTCCTTGCAGCCACTGAAGCTAACCACTTGGCAGCTCCAGTTCCCCGTATAGCCAGGCTTCATAATCTTTCATATGACACAAGTCAAATTTTGTTGGCCTCCCACAAACCTTCCACCAGAAAATTGTATCGTAGTAAGTGGAAGAGATTTTCCATTTGGGCTTCTAACAAGAACCTTGACCCTTACAAGGCACCGTTGTCATCCATACTAGAATTCTTGACTGAGGTTTTTCACGAAGGAGCAGCAGCTGCCACCGTTAGGGTAGCAGCCTTATCCAATTTTCATCTAGGTATTGATGGCCTAAATATTATGCAACACCAGTTATCCAAGGCTTTCCTCAAAGGTACCTTTCACATGAGGCCTCCAGTGAAGACTCCTTATTCTCCCTGGAGCTTGAATTTTATGCTATCCCGTATTGTTCTTCCTCCCTTTGAACCAGCATCATCTAGTGAGCTCAAGTTTCTGTCTTGGAAAACTATTTTTCTAGTGGCCATTACTGCTGCCCACAGAGTGTCAGAGCTTCAGGCGTTATCTATCAAGCCCCCCATATGATTTTTCATTCTGACAGAGTATCCCTTAGAACTAATCCTTCCTTTTTGCCTAAGGTATGTTCTGAGACAAACATCAACCAAGTTATTGAGTTGCCCGTGTTTTTCCCCAACCATACCAACAAATTAGAATACATGCTGCACAAACTTGATGTTCACAGACAGCTTAGATATTATTTGGACAGAACAAAAGACTTCAGAAAGTCAGACCAGCTTTTTGTTTCATTCTCTGAAGCCAGAAAAGGCAGACCAGTGGCTAAAACAACCCTTTCTAAGTGGCTTTCAGATTGTATTACCTACACTTACTCATCTGCTAATGGGTCTTTGTTGCATAAAGTGAAGGCGCACTCAACCAGAGCAGTCTCTACTTCTTCGGCCTTTCTAGCCAAGTTACCCCTTGATAATATCTGTGCTGCAGCCACTTGGTCTAAGCCTCACACTTTTATCACTCATTACAAAGTGGACAAGGCCTCCAGGGACAGGGCTTCATTTGGTTCTACGGTCCTGAAAAATGTTCTCCTGTGAGCCACCCAGGATTTAGGGTGCTAGGGACGCTACCCATCAGTGATGAATGAACGGCGAGATTGAACAACTTCACATAAAGAAGTTATGTACTCACCATAACGTTCCATGTGAGTTGTTCCATCTCACCTTCATTCTCACGTCCCTCCTTCCTTCCCCCACCTGGCTGACAGTTGACCTGGAGGCTGACTTCATATTGGTTTTTCAATGTTCTTCCTGTCTGGGGAGATTAGTCCTTTTTCTAGGGTATGGTACTCGCAGCAAACAAGATCTGAGGTAATTCCAGCAGTGCATCATGGGATAAGGGGCTTGGTCTCAAGCTACTGGTAATCTCTGAGCTTTGCTAAACGGCTGTGTCAGAGCCGAGGATCAGCTCCGAACCCATCAGTGATGAATGAAGGCGAGATGAAACAACTCACATGGAAAATTATGGGGAGTACCTAACTTCTTTTTTTTTCCCCCAAGTCCCTCTCCTATAACCTCTGTCTTGATAATATAACCATTGAAGTCATTTCTCATAGCAAATTATTAGGGATGATAGTGGATGATCATCTTAAATTTGACCTGCATATACAAAACTGCATAAGAAAAACTCATCAAAAACTAGGTATGATTTATAGAGCCCAAAACTTTCTCAACAATGCAACTAAAGCTACACTTGCCACTGCTTATCTCCTCCCCACACTTTATGGTGTTCCCATCCTTATTCACCTTCAGAAATCACAAAAATCAAAACTTGAACAATGCTATAACAAAGTTGCTAAATTTATAGCAAATAACACTTTCAGAACCCATGACTGTATAGCACTGAAAAGCCTAAATCGATTAGAACTACCCCACTAGCTAACATATACACAGTTTCATACCGCCTATAAAATTATCCAGAATCCATCTGCTTACCCAGCACTAAATAACATTTTGCACAACTACGTTCCTAGTTGGTCATTTCAGTCCAGTGACCAAAAACTCCTGCATGTCCACAAACCTATCAGATCTGCTGGGCTTTGTCTGTACTCATGCCATGTTGCTAAGGCCTGGAACTCCTTATCTCTACCCATCAGGTCAATATCCTCCCTCCCATCCTTCAAAACCATTCTGAAAGACTTTCTAGCCAAAAGGTGGCTCCTGTTTTCACTCAGCTTCAGAATAAACTGTTTGCCTAAATGTGGACAAAATATCTATTCATACCTTAGATCTCCTTACTCTTTCTTCTTCACTCACTTCCTTACTTCTATAAATTTCTCTCTAAATATACCATACATTTGCTTTTCTCTCACTTCATGTTTCAGTTCCTGCTTGTTTTATACTTGCTTACTTTTAATGTCTCTATAAATTGGCTAAAATTTCTCTATTAATCATTGTCATGCAATTTGTATCTATTATTGACCAATCCTTTTATATTATGTCTAATTTGGTGCAGTTATTTAAACTGTAGTTGTTTTTGTACTATGTTTTAAAAACTGTAAAATTATTCTTAAAATGTTTTGTAATACTATGTAGCTTTTCTTCCTGGTCCTCCTTTTAAAATAGGCTCCTACCCAGTCGGACTTTCCCAGTAATCAAATGTCAATGAATAAATAATTTTCTGTATGGTTGCTGTTATTATACTTAAGGGTCTGCATCCAAAATCTCACTCTGTCTCCTTTTTGCTTGAATTTCCTCCCGCTTCATCATCATCCCTTTCCATTTTGAATTATAGCATTCTGCTTATCTTATGTATATGAGCCTTAACTGTGTAGCTCTAAAATATCCCTTCAAATCAGGTAATCCTAAACCACCTTCTTCTAGGAAGGATAAACTTAACCCACTTGACCCTTGCCCTCTTCTCCTCACAATAAACTCCTTCAACTCTATTACTGTCCACAACCTCTCCTCTGGTTTATTAAAATATGCTTGACCTGTATTTAAAACTAATGGGACTAAAAATATTTTCACTGTTTGTATCTTGCTATCCATATCTATAAATTAAAGCTTCCAGTTTGTCAGTTTTTGTATTCTTTTTTTGTTTAGACTCTTCCCACATATCCTTAGCTGCCACATTTTTTAACCCATACTCCTAAATACTTCATTTTATCATGTCCCTATAAATATTGCTATTGCTAAACCAGTTCACATGTGGTTGCAAAGTTTACAGCTATAGCCTTTGTTTCTTCTGTTTACACTGTAATGCCTACATTTCTTAAAACTAAAAAAGAGAGAAGAAAAAAATCACCTGTTTTATTTAGTATCTTTATCACATACAGCTGAAAATACTTTGCTATGTGATGTGAAATTTGTGTCATAAAATGCTTTATACAAATACTGTTAACAAAATTTGTTTTACTTTACCTTTTCCCTCCTCTCTTTCCTTTTAGTGTCCTTCCGAAAGATAATAAAATGAAGTGGGGCATATGCCTGTCAGCCCCCCAAAAGCCCAATCCAAACTTTTTCAACCACTTTTTCTTGTAAAGGTATACTTCACAAATGCAACTATTTAATAGTCTCACATCCATTCACTAGTTTCAATGCCCTTAGCCCTACTCCTGCCCATCTCTATCTCCCAACCACAGACTCCGTCCAAAGTCTAAGGCACTCACGATTCTTCCAGTTAACTCCCGTACATCTGTCTGAATCCCAAGCACTTTCCCCTGGAATATTGGAAAAGGCCTCACCAACCAAGTCTCTTTATGACCCCTACCACCACAAGAATGAGAAGGAGAGTCCCGACCACCCGATGTTCCACCCCTATTGGAGAAACTCCTGTATCTCCCCCCAGCCCACTCTGCACCAAAAAATGACCTTGATCCTACAGAAAAAATATTCTGAAAACAGCTGGACACAGCAGCTTGAGTCCCACACCTGCAAGACAGCTGGACACAGCAGCTTGAATCCCACACCTGCCCCTTGACACTCCTTGACTGCTGGGATAAACTTGCTTCCCTTCTGCTTGTTCTACAGTGAACAGTCACTCTCTACAACAGACACTCATAGGTTCATAGGTGGTTACTGGGCTATTGACCCGAAGGTCTTTATAAGCCTAGCCGTGTGTACCCAATATAATATTAGAGATAGCCAATATAAAGGATCTTTCCTAAACTCAAGATCTTAGCAATGACTGCCCATATCTAGGAGGGTCATAGGTGAATTTCCCAGCAGGAATTTACAGATCTGAAGTAGTTTACTTCATTTGATCTTCAACCTGTGGGTAACGGATACGTATTGGATCTGAGACGGCAACTTCACAAGCATCCACTCCGAGCTCCAAGCTCCTCCCCCATTCCATAATAAACCACCACTACCTTCCAACCCTCAGATCTCCTTTCCCGTGGCTTTGCAACGTATCGTGATCCTTGAGCTCCAGATTGTGAGTAGAGTTTTGAAGTTTCTGATTCCCGTTTTTCATAGTTTTCAGTGTGTCTGTTGGTAGTGTAGGTCTCTTCCCTTCCTCCCCTTCGCTGGTGCATTGAGTGTAGGTAGTTTTCTGTAGTTTTAGGTAGTTGTTCTGTAATAGTTAAACTTTCTCCCCTCCCCCTCAGCTTTCTGTGTGCTTGTGCTTCTGATTGTTTGGCGAGTGGAGAGTGTCTTTGGTAATTTCTTGGATTGGTTATGGCTGATCATCCAAATCAAGTGTTTAAAAGATGTACAGAGTATGGCCACAAACTATCGCCTGCCTACGGCCACACTGTATGTTCTTTGTTTGGGTGCTGCCCATCTGTCAACTGATTGCAGTATTTGCACGGGTTTTAACCCTCGAGCCCTTAAAGAACGTAGGGCTAAACTTATGATGAAGGGCCTTCTCCCTTCTACGGAGGTGGCTACCTCCAGTTCTGCTTCGGTCACGTCTGTGACTGCCTCTCCTTCAGTTCCTGCCCTTGCTTCTCCTCCCTCCCAGGCTGGGACTCATCCTCCTGCCTCTAGGCCTGTGGAAGGAGAGCACAGAAAGGGCAGAGAGAAGGAGAGAGAGCACAAGAGTGATAAGAGGAAGAGGTTCCCAGACCTTTCGGCTTCGACCAGGCCTCCCCCCAAACTTCAGACTAGGCACCGACCTGACTCTCCTTGACTCCGATCTCCTAGGTTTTCTCTGGAGCCAGAGGAGCCCAGGCTGTCTTTTAGGGCTTTGGTTTTACAACTTGTCAGGTTGGAGTCCGTAGCTTCGTCGCGGTCTACCAGCAGTCTCTCAGAAGCTAATATGGATAAAATGATGCAATGATTTATTCACACACAAATTGAGATGGGAGTCTTGCCGGCCCCCACTCCCTCTGGAGGGGGGAGCTCGCTTCCCTTCTTTACACCTATATCACCTCCTCTGATCTGACCCCCGGTTTCAGAGTACATGCATCCGAGAGGTTCCCTAGTCAGGGGGTCGGTGCCGACAGTACCTGTTTCCTCGATGCCGGCAGCTGCCTGGAGCATGTCAGATCTGACTAGCTGAGATCCGAGGGGCTCTCAGAGCAGTAGCCTGGGTGTCGGATCTGAGGGGGTGGAGTTTTTTCCGTCAGCTCCGACCATGTCAGGTCACGGCCACCTTCTCTGTGCTCTGTCCACTTCGGGCGCTGCTCCGATTCCCGTGTCAGATCTGGGGAGAGCAGCTCCCTTACTAGTGTCCCAGGAAGCTCGCTCTCCCATGGTGTTCAATGTTGTGGAAAGGGTCCTCTCCAATGGATTGAGGCCCCTGACTATATCTTCGGACTCCGCCCCAACTCCCCCTGTTTTTAGTGTGGCTCCCCGTCATTTTACCAGAGGGACAGCCCATGTTCGAAGAGCCCCAGGCAATTTCCCTTGAGGAACAACAGGTGGTTTGCGACCTCCCTCCGGAGAGCCCCACCGGAGAGGTTTCTCACAAGCATATATGCAAGATGAGGCACTTGGACTCCTCTCCAGAGTCCCTCACTGAGGGCAATGATTTGGATGATGGGGAAGGTTCCCCCAGATCACCTCCCGAGGATGTTTCCTTCGGAGACATCCTGAAAAGTTTGCACCAACGGGGAGGTTGGTCTGCCCCAAAACTTCCTCGGATGAATTGGTGTTCCTGGAGCTTTCAGCATGGGCCCATCTGCTTCCTGGGTGTCCCCCCCCCAGATCTATTAGTGGACTTGGTCACCTCACGGGCTTGGAAGGAACTGGACACCGTGGAACCAATCCCAAAGCACCCGGATAAAATCTTAAGCCCCCCTGCGGACAGATCTGCTTGGAATAAAGGGTCCCCAGTAGACGCTATAGTGGTAGCAGCCACCACCAAGAGGGAACTAGCCCAGGAGAGTTCCTCAGTCCACCCTCCTGATCGTGAGTCTACGACGATGGATTGTGTAGGGAAGCAGGTTTATGCGTCAGCAACCTTTTCTATTAGGGCGCTGAACTATCAGACCCATGTTACTCAACTACAGAGAGACCTGGTTAAGGAACTGGCTGAGTCACCCCCAAAGTCCATGTTGCAGGAGGACAGGTGTACATTCTCCGCAAGGATGGCTACCTTGACAGTGGATGTTCTTCATCTCACATTGCTGCAGTCCTTACTTAAGGGTAGTCCGCGGTCCTCGGTCGGCCCGAATACCAAAGTATTAGGCTGACGTCGGTCATGGGTGCCTAGAACTGACATCAGAGCATCAGGGTATAAAGGCGCATGACCGACATCATATCCTCAGTCTTTTTTGCCGCATGGTCTGATGCAGAAGCAGCGTTGCAAGTGCCGTTCGGCGTTCTGAAATTTTTCGGTTTCGGAGTTTCAGACCGATACCAAGTTGGGCTAAGTACCCCGTTGGGGAATATTTTTGTTTTTTCTTGCCTCAGTTACTTACCGGATTTCAGAAAAAGTGAATAATTGTATTTCTTGTGGGAAACAGATACCGCATAGGGATTACCACTCGCTTTGTATTCCTTGTTTAGGACCAGAGCACGACGTAGTCGGGTGTCGGTTTTGTGCTAGGTTTAATAAGCGCACTATAAAACGGAGGTTAGATTGGGCGAGGTTAGTCTTTGGCAAGAGGTGTAATTATAACATGCCGTCGGATGTTCCGACACCGGCTTCTACTAAGAAGCGCAAAGACAAATCTTTAAAGCCTAGGCAGGATGATTCGTCTGTTACGGACGCCGGATCTTCAGAAGCTACAGCTGAACAGCTGGATCCGGCTGAAGTTTCTGTTGAGTCCCAGGGGGAAACTTTGATTTTACAAGATGTGGCCTCTCAGGAGGCAGGTCAGGCTGAAGGGGCCTCTCAGGTTTCTATTCTCCCTTCTATGCCTAAGGTGGTTAGGCCTTCTGTTACTGTTCCTAAGGCTCCTTCTAAGGGCAGGTCTGTTTTGCCTTCCTCTGGTGTCAGTTCTGGTTCTTCAGGGTCTGTGCCTAAAAAGCACATGCTTAAAATGGCAGTGGATTTGATTTCTTTAATTAGAGGTTCTATGCCCCCTCCTGATAAGAGGCCCAGGATGGAGCCAGAGTTGGAAAGTTTGGAGCAGGCCTCAGATGATTCTGAGTCTTCTGCTGAAGACATTCAAGATTTCCCTCCTTATTCTGATTCTGATGCAGAGGATTCCACTCCTTCTGCTTCTCCTCCAGAGGATTTTTCATTTTCAGAAACTCTGCATTCCATGAGGGAGCATTTTAAGTGGGAAGGACAGGTTTACTCTGATTCACGGAAGAGACTCAGGGAGTTTTTGTTTTTGCCACAGCATAGACCCTTAGCTATACCTCCGGTTTTGGATGTTGTTTCGGATGTTTTCTCGGAGGCTTCCCTTAATCCGGATTCTGTGCCTCCTGCTCCAGTTAAACCTGACAGGTATTATAGGGTGCCTGAGGCTCATAAATATCTGTATAAGAGTCCTAGGGCGGACCCAGAAACTATTAGTCAGGGACCTAAGGGTGTTAGAGCCTCTGTTGTTAAGAATCCGGTTCCTCTAGATAAGGAAGCTAGAGCTTTGGATAGATGGGGTAAGAAGGTGTATACCTCTTCTACTTTAGCGATGAGAGCTTTGAACTGCCAGTTTCATATGTTGAAGTATCAGAATTTCCTCCTTTCTCAGCTAAGATCTAAAGTGGATGCTTTAGCAGAGGGCATAGAGTGTAAAGAATTGCAGGATTTAGTGCATGTTTCTGAACAGGTGGGAAAGCACTCTTTGCAATGTGGTTTTGATGCTTTACAGGCTTCTTCTAGGGTGGCTGCAACTGGTTCAGTTATTCGTAGGTACTCCTGGCTTAAGGATCAGAATTTGTCTGAGCATGTTAAGTCTAGAATTATGGATGCCCCTTTACAGTCTGAAGTTTTGTTTGGTCCTCCTGTGGAGTCAGTCTTAAAGAAAATGGAAGACAAGGCTAAGTCTATGCAGACTGTTAAAGATTTTTTGCAGGTACAACCTCCAAAGTTTAGTAGAAATTGGCCTACTAAGGGGTGGACGTACCCTTCTTCTGATTCTCAGTCTAGGGGTAGATCTAGGCGTGGTAGGGGCAGAGCTCAGAGTACCTTCAGGCCGAGACAATGGAGTTCACCTGCTCAATCTGCTGGTGAAGGCAGGGGCCAGTCCTTTCGTAAACAGGCCCACTGACCTGCATTTTCAGCTGCCAGATTCTTCCTGCCTGGCAGCTCCTTTGGGAGGAAAGTTGGCTCTTTTCAAACAAAATTGGCATTTAGTTACCCAGGACAAATGGGTATTGGACATTATAAACCGAGGTTACAAGTTCTATTTCCATACCATGCCTCCTTTCAAGGGCATGCCAGACATCCCTCCCCGGCAAAGGATAGAGGCTCACAAACAAATTTCTTTACTTCTTCAAATGGGAGCTATACAGCCAGTTCCTCTGTCAGAAGTGGGCCTAGGATTTTATTCTCGCCTGTTTCTAGTTCCAAAGAAAGGGAACACGTGGAGACCAATTTTGGATTTATCTATCCTCAACACTTATCTGGACATTCCAAAGTTCAAGATGCTGACTTTACAACAGCTTTTACCTCTGTTGGGAAAAGATCACTGGATGGTTACTCTGGATCTCAAAGAGGCTTACCTTCATGTTCCTATCAGGCCCAGTTGCAGGAGGTACCTGCGTTTTTGGACTGGAAATTTACATTATCAGTTCTCTGCATTGCCCTTTGGCTTATCTACTGCGCCCAGAGTGTTCACAAAGGTTCTGGCTCCAGTGATAGCCTTTTTCAGACTAAGAGGAATACAGATTTATCCTTATTTGGACGATTGCCTGATTATTGCACAGGAAAAGGACGAACTTCTTCAACATCTACAGTATGTGATGGCAGTGTTAAGATGCCTAGGGTATTCTGTGAACGAAACAAAGTCCAGTCTAGTACCCTCTCAGGACATGTGCTTTCTGGGTGTGAGACTGAATACAGCTTCCCAGATGGCCTTTTGACCCCGGACAAACAAAGAAGCCTTTCTCTTTATTTTCATCAAATGTCTCTACGGTCCAGGCTGACTGCAAGGACAGTCCTTCAAGCCTTGGGGTTCATGGCATCTTGTATTCTGGTGCTTCCCAATGCCAAATTGCATATGAGGAAGCTTCAATGGTATCTCAAAATGTATGGACACAGCACTGCCAAGATCTAGACACTGTCATTCAGATAATACCTTGCATTCAGAAGGAGTTTTGTGGTGGGCTCAGGAATGTCACCTAAACAAGGGACTCTCTGTGACCCGGCCAGAGGCGAGTCAGATTCTAACGACAGATGCCTCGGACAAGGCTTGGGGAGCACACCTCAATGGAAAATGGGTGCAAGACACGTGGCCTGTCAAACTCCAACATTTGCATATCAACTTGAAGGAAATGTTAGCAGTCCAGTTTGCATTGATGGCTTTCAAAGACTTACTTCACCCAGGGCAGGTGTTGATTCAAACAGACAACACTACTGTCATGTGGTACATCAACAAGCAAGGGGAACCCATTCTTACCCTCTTTGCAGACAAGCGATGATTTTGTGGGAAACTGCTCTCAATCTACACCTCAATCTTCAAGCAAGGTTTCTACCAGGAGCACAGAACTCCTTAGCAGATGTGTTGAGCAGACAAATAGTGGATCCTCACGAGTGGAAATTGGATCCTCATGTATTTCAAAATTGACAGTGTTATGGGGAACTCCAGACATAGATCTGTTCGCTTCTCCACTAAATTACCAGTTGCCAAAGTTTTGCACAAAATGTTTCATCACACAGCTTGGAAGGTGGACGCTCTATCATTCAGTTGGAACAATCTGCATGTATATGCCTTTCCACCTCTGCCTCTTCTTCCCAAGGTACTTTTGAAGGCCAGACAAGACAAGCCAACCATGATTTTGATAGCACCGGATTGGCCTCGACAACACTGGTACCCACTACTGAGGAGTCTAGTACGAGAACCTCCATGGCCTCTGCCTTTGATTACGCACCTTTTGTCACAGGAGGACAATCACTTCCTCAATGTCAAGATTCAGTCTCTGCATCTAACAGCCTGGCATATTCTGTTTTAGACTCTGGAGGGTCTCAGCTTCCACAACAAGTTTTGAATGTTATTTTGGAGGCCAGGAGGCCTAGTACCAGGAAAGTTTACGCTGATAAATGGAGGAGATTTTTTATTTGGAGCAAAGGAAAGGACTTTGATGTCTCCAAACCTGATTTAAGTGTTGCTCTTCAATATCTTACTGAGTTATTGGACAAGGGTTTGTCTTTCTCCTCGATAAAGGTCCATGCTGCAGCCATTTCTGCTCACTATGATTGTGACCCTCCTTTATTCTCTCACCCTTTGTTTAAGCAATTTCTTAGAGGGGCAAAGAATATAAGACCCCCACGTAGAGCTCCTACTCCTGCTTGGGATCTCAATTTTGTGTTGGAAAAGCTTACTCTACAACCTTTTGAGCCTGCAGCTTCGGCCGAGTTAAAGTATTTGTCATGGAAAACTGCTTTTTTGTTGGCCATTACCTCTGCAAGAAGGGTTTCTGAATTACAGGCCCTCATGGCAGTGGAGCCTTTCCTGATTTTTCATAAGGATAGGGTATCTTTGCGTACTAATCCTTCCTTTATGCCTAAAGTGGTTTCTAGTGTGGCCTTAAACCAAACTATTCATTTGCCTACTTTTTATGCAAACCCCAAAATAAAGGAGAAAATTTTGCATACTTTGGATATTCACAGGCAGTTGCGTTATTATTTGGGCAGAACCAAGGAGTTCAGACAGTCTCAGCAGTTGTTTGTTTCTTTTGCCTTGGGTTCACAGGGTAAACCTGTTTCAAAACAAACTATTTCTAAATGGATTGGGTTTTGTATTTCTTTCTGTTATTCCCATCATGGTAAGGAGATTCCGGCTGGAATCAGGCCTCATTCCACTAGGGCTACTGCTACTTCCACGGCCTTTCTAAGGGGGGTAGCTACAAAAGACATTTTGGAGGCAGCTACTTGGAGTTCAGTGCATACTTTTTCTAAACATTACCACCTTCCTCTCTATTCTAAGTCTAGGGCTGGATTTGCCACTGCAATTTTACAGGGCATTTTAGCAGCCCCTAATGCTTTATGATTTTACCAACCTCCCTTTCCCGTTGCTTTGGGATTCTACCCATAAGTAAGGACTGCAGCAATGTGAGATGAAGAACATAGTACAGTTTTGTACCTACCATAAATGTAGATGTTCGAAGATCCACATTGCTGCAGTCCAATTCACCCTCCCTCCTTCCCCACTGTAGTTTAACAGGGTGCTATGCTTTAGGTGATGGTTGTTGTTGGGCATGTTTTTGGGAGGTATTCTGTTTTTGACTGTGGCCTTTCTTGTTTGGCCTTCTGACATCTGGGGCAAGAAAAGACTGAGGATATGACGTCGGTCATGCGCCTTTATACCCTGACGCTCTGATGTCAGTTCTAGGCGCCCATGACCGACGTCAGCCTAATACTTTGGTATTCGGGCCGACCGAGGACCGCTGACTACCCTTAAGTAAGGACTGCAGCAATGTGGATCTTCGAACATCTACATTTATGGTAGGTACAAAACTGTACTTTTCTAATACGTCCATGCGACTCCTCTCACACACGACTGAAGGAGCGGCTATGGCAGCTGGGTCTGGCGTTTCCATGAGGCGTCACGCCTATCTCAGGTTGTGTCAGTTCACGGAACCCTTCAGGGTGTGTTTTGCGAATGCCCCTTAGGACGGTTCTTCCCTCTTTGGTAAGACCATCCATGACACCTTGGTCCAGAGTGAGAAAGATGGAAAGACACTGTCTGCCATCGGAATCCATTTCTCTAACCCTCAAAGATCATTTTCCCTGAATCAGCGAGGGCAAAAGATGTGGTTCCGAAAGTCTCAGTATTCCCAGGTCACTCAGGGCCCTTCTTCTCCTAGAGGCAGAGGGGGACAGGACAGACGCCGGCCCAGAGGCAGAGGTGGTCCGAGGAATGTTGTATCTCGAGAATCGTTTTTGGACAGGCCCGCGCAGCAACCCTGAGGGGTTGCCTGACTGCTCTGCTCTGGAGGCAAATCGTAAATCCAAGAGTAAAGCAAGTACTACCATGCTGTGTATGAAGCAACTTCACTTTATTAAAACAATAAAAGCAGTATCATAAGCGCTTTTGGGTAAATCCCTTCATTAGATGATAAAACACTAGTAAAAACATAGTATCTAATATAGTGCAACACAACCAATGAAAATCAATAGTTTACCCTCCTTTTTGCTAGAGCTGGTTTTAAAGAGACAACATCATTTAATCCCAGGGCTTTGTCAGCTCCCAGTCTAAGAATCCATTGCATCTCTTTGTATTCAGTTTCATTATACAAGTCACCCATTCTTTGACTTCTATTTACAATGCAAATAACCATAAAGGCAAATACATGATCACTATGCAATTCTATATGCTTGTACAGTGCATTATAGGTTCATAGGTAGGTACTAAGCTATCTGCCCGAAGGCATTTATAAGTCTAGTCGGAATGTATTGGCTTTCTCCACCCCCTTAGATTAGTTCCCTGTGCCTCTGTCCAGCAGAGCAATTGAAGTGATCGCCGAGGTAAACTTTCTGTTTCCCATCCACTCGTCAAGGTTTCTCTTGAAGAGTGTTAGCGAGGAGCTCTGCCTAATGTAGATTGGAATCTTGTTCCAGAGCATGGGAAGTCTCTGGGACAGGAATCTATCCCTCCAGCATGTCCTATTTATTGTTGTGGTGAGGTTTAAATCCCTAGAGCATGTGGCTCGAGCGGATATGGTTTTCTTTAGGTGGAGCATGTCCATCAATTCTGGGTTGGACATGGCCTTGTATGTCAGGCAGAGAACACCTTTGAGTAGGCGATATACAACCGAGTACAGCTGGAGTTTCTTCAGTTGAGCTGCACTGGGCATCTGTTTGAGGCCATTGATCCTCTTGGTGAGGTACTTCTGTGGTCGTTCCAGCTGTTGCCGGTGTCTTGTAAGGTACATCCCAAATGGGGCATTGTACTCTATGATGGGTCTAATGAGTGATGCGTAGAGGGGTACAATGACCTCTTTTGATCTGGATGCAAACCCTTTTCATAGGTAGGTACTAGGCTATCGGCCCTGGGGCCTATACAAGCCCAGCCAAAAAGGTACTATGGCTTTTGCCATCCAAGAAAATTATTTTCCTGTGGCACTGTCGAGTAGAGCCACAGAAGTGATCTCCGGGGTGAATTTCCTATTTCTCATCCAATCATCAAGATTTTTCTTGAAGAGTGCTAATGAGGAGCTTTGTTTGATATAGATAGGTAGTTTATTCCAGAGTATGGGAAGTCTCTGGGACAGGAATCTATCCCTCTGGCATGTTCTGTTTATTGTGGTGACAAGGTTTAGGTCCCTAGAGCGTGTAGCTCGGAGGGATTGGGATTTCTTTAAGTGGAGCATGTCCAACAGCTCTGGGTTTGACATAGCTTTGTATGTTAGGCAGGGATCACCTCTGAGTAGGCGATATGCGACGGAGTAAAGCTGGAGTATTTTGAGACGGTCTGCATAGGGCATCTGTTTGAGGTCGGTAATCCTCTTTGTGAGGTATTTCTGCGGCCTTTCCAGTTGTAGATGTCTTGTGAGGTACATACCAAAAAGGGTGTTGTACTCTATAATGAGTCTAATGAGTGATGAGTAGAGGGGAACAATGACCTCTTTTTTTCTGGATGAGAAACCTTTTGTGATGATGTATGCCACGTAGAAGGATTTCCTGACTACTGTGGCGATGTGATTATCAAAGGAGAGACTACTGTCCACCTGTGTCCCAAGGTCTCTTATCACACTTTCGGTGTTTACTACCGCCTATGTTGCAGTTCATGGGTACAGAGTTTTTACCAAAGGGGATGACAGTGCACTTTTTGGCATTGAGCTTGAGGCCATGGCTTTGATACCAGGCATCTGTCTCAGTGAGGCCCTTTTTGTAGGATGTCCACACCATTAGGAGTTTCGATTATGGCTCCTAGTTTGCAGTCATCTGCGAACTTCGTTAGCCAAAGACCTTTTGTGTTAGCCTGTACTTCGGAGAAGTAGATACCAAACAGGAGAGAACCCAGGACTGAACCCTGTGGTATTCCACTTGTCACTGGTCTGAAGTCGGATGTGGAGTCTGCTACTTTCACAGTGTGGGTTCTGTCAGTGAGCCAACTGGCAACCCATTTTGTGACATAGGGATATATACCTAGTTTAGTGAGTTTATCTATAATTCCAGAGTGGGGAATAGTGTCGAAAGCCTTGGCAAGATCTAGATAGGCTGTGTGAACCACCTTACCCTCATCTATGGCTTTGGTGACTGCTTCAAAATAGTCTATCAGGTTTAGGAGACGTGATCTGCCTTTTACAAACCCGAACTGGGTGGGGGTCCAGAGTTTGAAGATTACCAGTGTCTTTGTTTATAAGTTCCATAATGATACGTTCCATGGCCTTGCAGACCAGGCTCGTCAGGCTAATGGGGCAGTAGTTCCTGGGGTCCGTGGTGGCTCCCCCCTTGTGGAGTGGGATAACCATCACTGTGTGCCATTAAGCAGGCACAAAGCCTGAGGTGAGGCTATGACTGAACATGGTACTTAGGTGGGGTGCCAGTTCGTTCTGTAGTTTATGTAGAACGCAGCCTGGGATGTTGTCTGGTCCCATGGATGCTGTATTCTTAGCTTTGGAGAGCTTGTTTTTTACTTGTGCAGCCGTGATTACAGGAACTTTGCATTCTTCCGGTATAGAAATAGGCTCTTTAGGGGGTGAGAGGGGGTAAAGTTAGCACTGAACCTGTCTGCCAGGATGTTGGCAATATCAGTTGGGTCTGTGATTTTGTGATTATGTGGGCCACATAGAAGGATTTTCTAACCACTTTGGCAATGTGATTATCAAAGGAGAGATTACCATCTACTTGGGTCCCCAGATCCCTTATTACGTCTTCCGTATTTAGGGGGCTACCACCTATGTGGTAGTTTGTGAGTATTTTGTTTTTTTCAAAGGGGATGACTATGCACTTTTTGGCATTTAGCTTGAGGCCATGGTTCTGACACCAGGTATCTGTCTCAGTGAGACCCTTTTGGAGGATGTCTTTGTCAGCCGGAGAGTCAGTTATAGCCCCTAGTTTGCAGTAGTCTGCGAACTTCGTCAGCCATAGTCCTCCAGTGCTTGCCTGTATCTCTGAGAAGTATATGCTGAACAGGAGGGGTCCTAGGGCTGAGCCCTGGGGAACGTCACTTGTAACCGGTTTAGAGTCAGACCTAGCTCCCACAACTCTTACCATGTGGGTTCTGTCCGTGAGCCAGTTGGCAGCCCATCTCATGATGTAGGGGTTTATGTTCAGGCTGGTGAGCTTATCTATAATACCAGAATGGGGAATGATGAAGGCCTTTGCGAGGTATAGGTAGACTGTGTGGACCACCTTTCCCTCATCTATAGCCTTGGTAACTGTCTCAAAGAAGTCCACCAGGTTTAGGAGGCATGATCTGTCTTTAACAAAGCCGAACCGGGTTGGGTCCAATGTTTGGAGGTTCCTAATGTCTCTGTTAATGAGATCCATGATTATGCACTCCATAGCCTTGCAGACCAAGCTAGTCAGGCTTATAGGGCGATAGATCCCGGGTTCTGTTTTGGCCCAACCTTTGTGGAGCAAAATAACCATTGCTGTGTGCCACTCTATGGGCACATAGCCTGTGGAGAGACTGAGTTTGAACAGTGTGTTTAGGTGAGGGGTTAGTTTATCTTTGAGCTCATGTAGGACGCAGCCTGGGACACTGTCCGGTCCCATTGATGCTGTGTTTTTGGCTTTGAAGAGGGCTGTTTTAACCTGAGTGTCTGTGATTTCAGGGGCACTACATTCTTCTGGTATGGTTATGGGCCCTTTTGGGGGTGAGAGGGGGGTGAAGTTTGCACTGAATCTGTCTGGCAGGATGTTGGCGATATCGGTCGGTTCAGTGTATTTTGTGCCATTCTGCACTAACTCCAAGCAGATCTGAGAATTGCCACTTAGATTCTTGACATAGCTAAAGAATGCCTTGTGGTTATCTTTGGAGTCCTTGGCAATTTTTCTTTCGAAGCTAGCCTTGGATGATTTTATGAGGGATCGTAGTTTCTTGCTGATACTGATCAGGGATGTCTTCCCTTCTTGGGATTTTACTCTTTTCTGTACTAGTTTCCTCCTTCTATTGTGTAGCTTGTTTATGGCAGGGGTCCACCAGACTGGTTTCCTTGTTTTGGAGGAGTGAGTCTTGGTTTTGCTTGGGATAGCACGATTCATGCATTCTTGTAGGTGACCGTAAAGTGCATTAGTAAAGGATTTTGCGGCTTGGGCAGCGTTATCCTTTAGCATGGGGGCTTTGAAACTTTCCACCTTTGTCTTAAGTAACGTGAAGTTTACTTTTGAAAAGTTTTTCACGGTGGTTTCTTTGACCGGGGGTGGGGGCGGAATATGGATGTCCAGAGTGATTAGTTTATGGTCAGATCTAACCAGAGAGGTGTTGACCTCCGGTGTGGAACACCGGTCGCCTACGTTGGTGATGACCAGGCCCAATATGTTGTCGCCTCGATGGGGGTGTTGACCAGTTGATCCAGGGCATTTGTTTATAAATTCTAGGAAATGTTGGGCAAGGGAGTTAGTACTTGAGTAGTTCTCCCAGTAAATGTTTGGGTAATTTAAATCACCCAATATCAGGGTGTTTGGTAGGACTTTTATGTTTCCCAGTGTTTCCAGAAATGCAGAATTGAGGTCCTGGGACATGATGGGTGATCTGTAGCAAGCTACAATTTAAATTGCAGTTTGGCCTGTTGTTAGTTGCACGTGGATGATGTCTGAAGCATCGTGCTGTGCCACTAACCTGGAGGTGTGGGTATCCTTGATGAGTATGGATACTCCCCCGCCTTTTGTATTTTGGTCTGGGTTTTGTGGCCACAATGTATGGTATGAGTTGTAGCCTGGTAGTGCTGTGGTGCACTCTGGAGCCTTAAACCAGGTTTCTGTTACTGCACATATATCGATTTTCTCCATACTGAGGAGTGCCTCAAGTGCGTGCATTTTGAGGTTTAGACTTCTGGCATTGAGTAGCATTACCCTCAGTTCTTTTCTTAACCTATGTGTTGTCTATATTGCAAATTGTCAACAGCGTACTGCATATTATGTAGGAAAAACAAATTGCAGACTTAAAGATAGAATTTTTATGCATCTATCAGATATAAGGTTAAGAAAAGAACATAATGCACTGTACAAGCATATAGAATTGCATAGTGATCATGTATTTGCCTTTATGGATATATGTGTTGTAAATAGAAGTCAAAGAATGGGTGACTTGTATAATGAAACTGAATACAAAGAGATGCAATGGATTCTTAGACTGGGGGCTGACAAAGCCCTAGGATTAAATAATGTTGTCCCTTTAAAACCAGCTATAGTAAAAAGGAGGGTAAACTATTGATTTTCATTGGTTGTGTTGCACTATATTAGATACTATGTTTTTAGTAGTGTTTTATCATCTGATGAAGGGATTTACCCGAAAGCGCTTATGATACTGCTTTTATTGTTTTAGTAAAGTGAAGTTGCTTCATACAAAGCATGGTAGTACTTGCCTTACTCTTGGTTGTACTATTTGGATTTTTTGGCAGTACTTTTAGTGGAGGAGTCCTTTACTTTTTGTTCTTTACTTTGCTCTGGAGGCAGTCGGGGGGGGTCGCCTGTCATTGGACCTGACTGCATGGAAGTCCTTGTCATCAGACTGTTGGGTGCTTCAGATAATTTCCAGAGGCTATTTAATAACGTTTGTGGATGTTCTTCATGTTTCACTGTTGCAGTCATCACACTTGGGTTATCCTGCCAGGGGTAGCCCTCAGTCGGCCCGAATACCAGAGGCTTAGTATTTCTGCGTCGGTTGCTGTCGCTTCAGGACTGACGTCAGGTCATCAGTGGTATAAAATCAGGCAGCCGATACCATTACATCAGTCTTTCTTGTTGAGGAGACTGAAGCAGAAGGAGTTTTCACGAGTGCCGGTCGGCCACTACCTGAGTTTTCATTTCCGAATTGAAGTTGATGTCTTCTAAAGCTAAGTACCCCATTGGGGATCCTTTTTTCTTGCTCTAACCGATGTCAGAAAAAGTTAACAATTGTTTTGCCTGTGGAAAGCAAATACCACACCAAGACTTCCATTCTTACTGCGACATCTGTTTAGGCCCAGACCACGATGTCCTTCGCTGTTGCTTTTGTGCTTTGTTCAACGCCAGAAGTATATGTCATCGGGCCCTTAGTAGCTAGATATTTTCTCTCTCAGACCTCAAATTCTGATATGGCTTCGGTAAGCCATCCGACTACCAATCTTCCGAAAAAACGTAAGGATAAGAGACAGACCGCACAGGTCCAAAACTGCCGATGCTGCTTCCATTAAGCTAGTCGTCAGTTCTCCGGTCCTCAGTGAGGCGCTTTCGCAGCCCCTGATGCCTGCTTCTGTGGATTCGCAGGCCACTACTGAGACCCTTTTGGAGTCTGGTATGCCGCAAGATTCTTCGACTAAGGATCCTGCAAATGTCTTTACCTTGTATGGGTCTGGAGCCGCTGAGCAGGCACCGGCCTCCGAGGAAGTTCTTCACACTACCAATACTTGACACAAACCGACGGCTTCTTTCACATCTTCAGTTCTTTCTAAAACTACTGAGTTTCTGAGGCCCAGGGTATGAACTATGGCCAAAAAACCGACGACCCAACCTCATGCACCTGCTTCCATGCCTCAATCTCAAATGCTGAAAATGGCGGAAGACCTTGTTATGCTTATTAGGGGAAGCCAGGCTACCCCTTCCAAAAGAAAAAGAGACTTGTCCCCAGCAGTTTTAGCTGAAGAGGAGTCCGATGACTCTGATGCTTCTGAATATGAAGACATGCAACCCCTCTTTGCTTATGAGGATTCTGATGCAGAGGAATCCATTCCTTCAGCCTCTCCACCCAAGGATTTTTCATTTGGTGAAACCCTACATACTTTAAGGGAACATTTCCAATGGGAATGTCAGGACTATCCAAAAAAGAGACTCGAGGAATTCTTAGATTTACCACAACACAGACCTTTAGCCATTCCTCCTGTCCTGGATGTTGTGGATGATGTTTTTATGAAGTCCAGTTTGACTCCTGACACCCTTCCTGCTGCTCCCAGGAAACCTGACAAGTACTACAGAGTCCCTGACTCTCGCAAATTCCTTCTACTGCTGACCCAGAGGTCATCTCCTAAGGACCTAAAGGAATTAAAGAAACCTCAGCTAAGAATCCCACCCCCTCAGACAGGGATTCCCGAGCTTTAGACAGATGGGGTAAAAAAGTATACACCTCTGCAACTCTTGCTATTAGATCATTAAATTGTCAGTTCCACATGCTGAAGTATCAGCAGCATACCATGGAACTCCTCAAACAAAAAATATCTTCCTTTCCTGCTTGTGCAGAAAACAAAGAATTACAAGAGCTTATGCATTCTGCAAGCCAGGTTTCTAAGCACACCTTACAATGTGGCTTTGATGCCCTAGAAGCATCCTGCAGGGCAGCAGTCACTGGTTCTGTCCTTAGAAGGCATGCTTGGCTTAAGTAACAGACCTTGCCAGATCATGTCAAATCAAAATTATTGAATGCACCATTGAACAAGGACAATTTGTTTGTGACCAAGGCTGAAGAGGTCTTAATAAAGATGGAAGAAAAAGTTAAATCTATGCAGACAGTTAAAGACTTTTTACAGGTCCAGCCTCCAAGGTTCAGTAGGCATTACCCCTCCAAGCACTGGTCCTTTCCAACCCCCTCCAGGCCAGCTCAGTCCAGACTCAGGGGGAGGCAGACCCCCCCCCCCCCCCCAGACAGCAGTCCCAGGGAATGCAGAGATCTAAACAATAGAGTTCCTCCTCTTCAAAAACAGGAAGTGCTAAGCCACCCCTTATGGTAAGAACTCACAATGACTTTACACCTTCACCCCTTACCTCCACCCACCTGCTTGTGCCCCTAGGAGGAAAACAGTCCTTCCATGCAAACAACTGGGCCTCTATTACCAATGACCGATGGGTCCTCAACATAGTGTCCCAGGGATACAAATTTTATTCCCATACTCTGCCAACCCCAAAAGAGTTCCCAGATCTTCCTCCAAACCAGTGGGCAGAGGCCAAAAAGCAAGTCCTTTCCCTGCTCTCCACAAGGGCAATACAGCATGTTCCTGCATACCAGATAGACCAAGGTTTCTATTCCAGACTATTCCTGGTACCCAGAAAAGAGGGCACCTGGCACCCGGTGCCCAATCCTCGATCTATCCATTCTAAACACCTTTCTGGTGATACCAAAATTCAGAATGCTCACCCTCCAGGAGCAGCTTCCTATGCTTTCCAAGGATGCTTGGTTAGCCACCCTAGACCTAAAAGAGGCCTACCTACACATCCCAGTCAAGGAATCTTGCAGGAAATATCTACGTTTCAGGGCAGGATCTATGCACTTTCAGTTCTCTGTGCTTCCTTTTGGCTTATCCACTGCTCCCAGAGTTTTCACAAAATGTCTGGCTCCAGCCATTGCTTTTTGCAGACAAAGAAATATTCAAATTTACCCCTACTTAGACGATTGCCTGATTCAGGCAGACAGTCAGGAAAAGCTGTTACAGCACCTGACCTTTGTAAAGGACCTACTGACCTCCCTGGGGTATGCTGTCAACAAAAAGAAATCAAAACTAGTCCCCACACAAAAAAATGTATTCCTGGGAGCAAGCCTGGACACAGCATCCCAGATGACATTCCTTACTCCAGAAAAACAAGCCTACCTGACAGGCTACTTCTCTCAACTAGCCATCAGAACCCAGTTATCCGCAAGGAAAATCCTGCAACCTCTAGGGTTAATGGCCTCCTGCATTCTACTCATTCCATATGCCAGACTGCATATGAGGAAACTACAGTGGTACCTAAAAAACCTTTGGTGTCAACACTCTCAAGTCCTGGAAACTTTCATACCAATGATACCCTGTCTAAGAAAAGATTTTCTTTGGCGGGCAGCAGCATGCAACCATAACACGGGACTTCCCTTCTCACAACCCCATGCCGCCCAGACCCTCACCGCAGACGCATCAGACTATGCCTGGGGTGCACACCTGGATGGCAGGTGCAGTCAGGGCCATTGGAGCCCAAATCAAATATATCTGCAGATCAACCAAAAAGAGATGCTAGCTATTCAGCAAGCCCTGACAGCTTTCAGACTCCTACTCTCCCCGGGGCCTCTACTGATCAAAATAGATAACACCACAGAAATGTGGTATATTAACAAACTGGGAGGGACTTGCTCTTATCCTCTCTGTAGGCTTGCCATGACCCTTTGACACACGGCCTCAGCCATGCAAATACCCCTGCTAGCACAATTCCTGCCAGGCTCCCGAAACTCTCTGGCAGACAACTTAAGCAGAAACCTGCTAGACTCACACTAGTGGCAGCTAGACCACAGAACCTTCACCCTTGTAACCCAGAAGTGGGGCAGTCCGAAGGTGGACCTCTTTGCCTTCCACTCCAATCATCAGCTCAGCAAATTCTGCACCAGGGAATCTCACAGTAAAGCCTGGAAAGTGGATGCTCTATCCTTCCAATGAGTAAACCTATCAGTCTATGCATTTCCCCCTCTACCACTCTTTTCAAGGGTACTGCTCAAAATAAGGGAGGAAAAACCAAGGGCAATCCTGATCGCCCCAAACTGGCCATGCCAGCACAGGTACCCACTGCTGCACAGCCTGTCATCCCTGCCACCATGGCACCTACCTCAGATCCCAACACTCCTGACCCGGAAGAATTGGGAAGTAATGCATCCCCAATTGCAGACCCTCAGTCTGGCAGCCTGGCTTATTCCCTGACCTCTCCTCAAGCTGCCAGCCTAAGCAAACAAGTCCTAGATGTTATACATGAGGCCAGATGCCCCAGCACTAGAAAATCCTATGCTCACAAGTGGAAAAGGTTTTGCACCTGGATCCAGGCTAAGGGAGCTGAAACAGCACAGCCCTCCCTAACTCTCATCTTGGATTACCTAGCAGACCTACTACACAGGGGTCTATCCTTCTTTTCTATTAAAATTCATGCCTCCGCCATCTCTGCTCATTACAGCACAGATCTACCTCTCTTGTCACACTCTCTCATCAAACAGTTCCTAAGTGGGGCTTACAACTTAAGGCCACCCTGAAAAGCTCCTACCCCAGCTTGGGACCTTAACTTTGTGTTGGAAGAGCTCACCCTACCCCGCTTTGAACCTGCAGCTTCAGCAGAGTTAAAATTCCTCTCTTAGAAAACAGCCTTGTTTCTGGCCATCACTTCAGCTAGAAGAGTTTCAGAGCTAGAAGCACTCATGGCTGTAGAAACCTTCATCATTTTCCATGTTGACAGGGTCTCCCTCAGAATTAACTCATCCTTCATGCCTAAAGTGGTGTCCAGTATGGCTCTCAACCAATCCATTAATTTGCCCACCTTTTTCCCTAACCCTCAAAACAAGGGGGAAAGGATTCTGCACTCTCTAGATGTGCACAGACAGCTCAGATTCTATATGGATAGGACTAATTCTTTTAGAAAAACTGACCAGTTGCTTGTCAGATTCGCAGCAGGAGCAGAGGGCAAGGCCATATTCAAACAATCAGTTTCCAAATGGATAGCACACTGCATCCATTTCTGCTACAAACAGCACAGGAAACCATCCCCAAAGGGGGACCATTACACCAGGGCAACCTCCATGTCTGCAGCTTTTCTCAGAGGGGTCCCCACCAGGGACAGCCTGGAGGCTGCAACATGGACTTCTGTTCATACCTTCACCAAGCTTCACCAAGCATTACCACCTGCCTATCTTCTCCAAATCCATGGCAGGCTTTGCCACCGCAGTCTTGCAGGGCATCCTAGCCAGCCCCCAGACTTTTTGACTGCCTCCACCTTTTTCTTCAGCTTTGGGAATCAACCTAAGTTTGATGACTGCAACAGTGAAACACAAAGAACATAGTAAAGTTGTGTACACTTAACATAAATGTAGATGTTCGAGTGTATTCACTGTTGCAGTCCTGGTTTCCCACCCTCCATTCCCCCTTGTCTCTCTCTCTCTCTCTCTCTCTCTCCCTTCCTCTCTTGCTCTCTCTCCCTTCCTCTCTCCTTACAGGTAATTTTTGGTATTTACTTTCTACTGGTGGTGTTCTTCCACCATAACCTAGATCCCTATTTGGGGGCTCCTGACAGTTGGGGCAAGAAAAACTGATGTAATGGCGTCAGCTGCCTGATTTTATACCACTGATGACCTGATGTCAGTCCTGGAGTGACAGCAACCGTTGCAGAAATACTAAGCCTCTGGTATTTGGGCCACTGAGGGCTACCCCTGGCAGGGTAATCCAAGTGCGATGACTGCAACAGTGAATGCACTCGAGCATCTACATTTATTGTAAGTGTACACAACTGTACTTTCTCCCTACCCCTTCCAAACACCTCCCAGACATGCCACCCATGCAAAGGGAGGCTGCAGCACTAGAGGTTTCCAAGCTGCTAAAGAAATGACATCTCAAACCCGTTCCCCTAGATCAACCCGGATCAGGCATCTACTCCAGGTTCTTTTTGGTGCCAAAAAAGACGGGGGGACTTAAGGCCCATTCTGGACCTGTCCACTCTGTACCTGTCAGTTGCCAAAGAGAAGTTCTGGATAGTCACCTTACAGACCATCCTGCCGTACCTGCAAGAGAGCGACTAGATGTGCTCGTTCAACCTCCAGGATGCCTACTATCACATAAAGATGCACAGAAGCTCCAGGAGGTTCCTCTGCTTCCAGTTAGGGGCCAATCATTATCAGTTTTCAGCCCTACCCTTTGGTCTCATCACAGCCACCAGGGTGTTCACCAAAGTGATGGCTGTAGTAGCGGCTCACCTGAGGTTTCAGAGGATTCAGGTTTACCCTTACCTGGATGATTGGTTCCTTACTGCTCCCAAGTGTCTACTTTGTTGGACCAGAGACTCTGTTTCCTATGTCTTGCACACTGTCTAGGGATTACAGTAAACACAGCCAAATCTCTTCTGAACCCTATCCAGGTTATAGAATACATAGGAGCATGGATAGACATGTTACAGACAAAAGTCTTCCTGACCTCGGAGAGAATTTGAAACTGAAGGATGCATGTCGCTTTCATTTATCCATCTCATCTTCCCTCAGTAGAGCCAGTCTTAAGGGCCCTAGGTTCTATGGCAGCAATGGTAACACTTCTACCATGTGCTCGCTTACACATGTGAATACTTCTGTGGACTCTAACTGTGCAATGGTCTTTGTTGGATTTCCCATTGTCGTACCTGATACACATAAGCAAAGTCTGCAGGTCGTCCCTTCTATGGTGGATGCATTCTTCGGAAATACTGGAAGGACAACCTTTTGTCACAGTCCCTGCCCAAGCCACAGTGACCACAGACACCTCCCAGCTAGGGGGGGACATTGCTCAGGAAGGACAGTCCAAGGCATGTGGTCCCCGATTGAGACGAGTTTGCATATAAACGTTCTGGAGATGAGGGCGGTCCTTTTAACGTTGCAGGTCCTTCATGCCTTTCTACCTCTGGGAACCATTGCAATTCAGTCAGTCAGCATGTCGGTGGTCTGGTATATCAACAAACAGGGAGGGGCCAGATCTTACCCCCTTTGTCGCGAGGCCATGAGAGTTTGGGAATGGGCAATCTCCACTGGTCATTTTCTGGAAGTAATGCATACTCCGGGGTGGTCTGACATTCTAGTGGACAAACTAAGCCAGACTATTCTGATGCCTTACGAGTGGTGTCTGAATCCTTCAATAGCGGAGCAGATCTTTCTAGACTGGGGTCGGCCTTGCTGTGATCTCTTTGCATCTCCTACCAATGCGAAGTGCAGCGAGTTCTTCACTCTGAACCCCCCCCGCCGGGGGAATCCCCCAGGGATGCTGTAGTCCATGTTTGGCCTCCCGGTCTTCTTTATGCTTACCCTCCTTGTACCCCTTATTCCAATGTTCCTCCAGAAGGCTCATCGGGTGGGGAGCAAAGGGATGCTCATTGCTCCATTTTGGCCTTACCAGGTATGGTTTCCCTTCCTTTGGTCTCATTTTCTAGATCTTCTAGCTCCTCCTTGAATCTTGGATCCCATTCTGGATCGCATCTCTCACCCCTCGAGGGTCCCTCGTCTGAGTCTGAACAGTCTGAAGCTCATGGCTTGGCTGCTCCAGTTTCCATAATTGCTAGGACTCCCGGGTTGTCTTCTTTGGTTAGGACTGTTCTGGTAGCAGCTCATAAGTCGTCCACCAGGAAGATTTATCTCTACAAATGGAAACGTTTTTCCTTTTGGGCCTCTCAAAGGAATTTAGATCCTTTCACGGCTCTCATTCTGGCTAGCCTTGATTTTTTGGCAAACATCTTTCAACAGGGAGATAGCTCGTCTACGATGAAGGTTCAACTAAGCTGCCATTTCTCATTTTCACGTTAGTGAGAACTCTGCTTCTTTGGCCTCTTCCAGGTTGTGCAAAACCTTTATCAAAGGTACCTTCCTCTTACGTCCTCCGGTCAAAGATCCTATCCCCCCGTGGGACCTTACTATGTACTACAAGCACTGGTTGCCCCTCCCTTTGAACCTGCAACAACCGTAGACTTAAGTTTCTGTCTTGGAAGACAGCCTTCCTAGTGGCTATCATCTCAGCTAGGAGGGTCTCAGAACTTCAGGCGTTGTCTGTCAAGGTTCCATACATGGTCTTCCATAAGGACAGGGTTTTTCTTTGCACCAATCCCTCCTTTCTTCCAAAAGTGGCATCTGAGGTTAATATCAATCAGACTATCAGTTTACCTGTTTTCTTTCCAAATTTCACAAACAAAGTTGAATACAAGTTGCATTTGTTTCACAGGTTCACAGGTGTGTACTAGGCTAATGGCCCTGGAGCCTTTACAAGCCTAGCCCATAGGATTACCCTGGCATCGTGCCACCCAACCTTATTTCCCATTGCCTCTGTCGAGTAGAGCCACTGGAGTGATTCCCAGGGTGAATTATCTATTTCCCATCCACTCATCAAGATTTCTCTTGAAGAGGGCCAGTGAGGTGCTATGTTTGACATGTATGGGAAGTCTGTTGCATAGCATGGGCAGTCCCTGGGTTATGAATCTGTCCCTCTAGCATGTTCTGTTGATTGTGGTAATGAGGTTGAGGTCTCTAGAGCATGTAGTGTGGAGAGATTGGGATTTCTTTAGATTTAGTATTTCTAACAGAGCTGGGTCAGACATGGCCTCTGTAAATCAAGCAGAGATCGCTTCTAAGTAGGTGATATGAGACAGAGAATAGTTGGGAGTTTTTTGAGTCTATCCATATAGGACAAGTGTTTAAGGTCTAGGATCCTCTTTGTGAGGTACTTTTGTGGCCTCTCCAGTTATTGCAGGTGTCTAATGAGGTACATGCCAAAGGGTCATTGTACTTGATGACTGGCCTAATGAGGGAAGAGTAGAGGGAGACAATGACCTCTTTCTTCCTAGATGCAAAACCCTTAGTAATGAGATGTGCCACATAGAAGGACTTTCTGACCACAGTGGCAGTGGATGTTAATAGACAGCTACGGTTCTATTTGCACAGGACCAAAACTTTTCGTAAGCCTGACCAGTTGTTTGTGTCCTTTTCTAAACCATTTTTGGGTAAACCTATTTCCAAAGGGACCATTGTCATGTGGATTTCTCTATGTATCGTTCAGATCTACAAGGATAAAGGTTTGTCTCCTCCAGGTCAGATTAGAGCTCATTCGACAAGGTCCATGGCTATTTCTGCGGCCTTTTGGTCTAGAGTATCCTTAGACATTTGTTCTGCGGCTACTTGGTCCTCATCTCATACTTTTATTTCTCACTATAAACTGAATTTGATTTCTTGAAGGAAATTATCCTTTGGTTCCGCGGTGCTCCGGAATATCCTTCCATGAGGGCCTCCCAGGTGTTTAGTAGCTGGGGACTCTGTCCCACAGGTTGAAGATCAAATGAAGTAAACTACTTCATTTAAAGAAGTTATGCACTTACCTTAACGTTCTATCACAGTAGATGTTATGTGATCCTATCTCGCCTACATTCTGACTGATGGGTTCGGAGCCGATCCTCGGCTCCGACTCGGCACGCTTATGCCAAAGAACGAAGTCTCTTATTGGCTGAGCTTACTATATCCCAGGATGCACCACTACCAGTCCCCCAGATCTTGTTTGCCGCTAACAAGCTAAGACGTGGTCTCGAGCTGGTTGAGCTAAGTAGTGCTTTATTCACTTACTTTCCTGTCAGGAATTTTCTAAATCTTCAACAAAAAGCTGTTTTAACAGCTATCTTGTGTTTTTGTGTTTGAGTGAGCATTTTCTGTGAAGTTTTTGTGTAGTGAATGCGTTTTGTTCTGATCAGAGGTTCCCTTTGAGTTTAAGGGCCTTCCCCTGTCAGTCCGTTGCTGTTTTAGACCCCTTTGGTTATTCTTCTTTATTTGTGACAGCCTTTGTTTTAAAAAAAAAAAAAAAAAAAAAACAGAAGAAGAAGAAAGAGAAGAAATATTTTTCTGTCATTGTTAGTGTGTTTGGTTTTGGCTAAGTTACACTAATTAGTTGCCATTATGTCACAGGCTCCTAGGCCTTCAGGATTTAAAAAGTGCACTAAGTGCAGTTTCAAGATGTCAATCACAGATGACCACTCTCTCTGTGTGTACTGTTTGGGCGCCAAACATTTGCAGGAGTCTTGTAGCGTGTGCCACGCGTTTTCCTCGAGGGTCCTCCAAGAGAGGAAAAATAAACTTATATTAAAAGGCCTTATTAAACCCTCTTTTGAAGAGGCATTAGCTTCCTCTCCTTCTCCTGCTAAAAAGAAAAGGGCATCGGCTCCGACCAGTCCATTGGAACCGACTGCCAAAAGACATAGGCAGGCTTCTCCTTCGGCTCCACGGACTTCGGAGCCGAGGGCGGAACGGTATGCCTCGATGCCTCCAGCCTCGACTCCTCTGGGTTCGGAGCCGACGGCTGGGGCATCGAGAGGCGGGTCACCTTCATCGGCTCCACTGATCTCGGAGCCGATGAAGGTTGTCCGCTCAGACACTTCCTCCTCGGCGCCGAAGCCCTCTTTGGCACCGATGGAAATTGGTTTGGACACTCCTTCGGCGCCGATAATTGTCGAGTCAATTCGGAGCCGGTCCCCTAGTCCCTTGGAGCCGTTGGAGAGGCCTACTCGGACCCATTCGGTCTCTTCCAGGTCATCAAGGATGTCAGATTCGGACATAGACAGGGTGCTCCAAAGACTGTTCCTGTCCCCAGTCTTTCAGAAATTTGTTTCGGCTCCGACCCACTTGGCTTCGGAGCCGATTGCCCGTCCCATTGCCATTCCTCCTCCGACCGCTTCGGCTCCGTCGGAGCAGGTGCTGATGCAGCCAGTGGAGATCCTAGGGTCGGCTCCGACCCTTACTCCAACCCCGGCCTTCGGGTCCGAGTTTAGCACGCGGACTTCTTCGGCCGGACCCGGGGGTGACGTTTCGGGACCAATGCTGTCGGTTCCAAGCCTCCCTCTCGGTGCTTCGGCCACGGGACTTCCGTCTGCTATCATGGCTCCGGAGACCGGACCCTCCCAGAATTCTGGGGGTCCGGTCTTCAGAGCTATGAGGAGTGCCTTGGCCAAGTCTTCTTTGGCCATCTCTACGGCTTTACCGGCACCTTCCCTGGGCATGGAGACTGGGTCTTTGGCAGTTCCCCTGTCTCTAGGCAGTGGAGCCCCGGGGCCTGAGGTTACCCCCACTGGGGGTTCCCCTCCTCCTGAGGGTCTTTCGGAGTTGTCTTCAGAGGAGCCCCCAAGGAAGAGATCGTGCAAGAGGAAGCACGTGGACTCCCCCGATGAGTCTCTTACATCGGACACTGATCTTGATGATGCGGAGGGGTCCCCAAAGTCGTCCTCGGATGATGTCTCATTTGCAGACATTCTAGAGATCCTTAAGCAACAAGGCGGCTGGAATTCCAAACCCCCCTCCGCTGATGAGTCGGTGTTCCTCAAGGCCTTCGGGGCTCAGCCCTCCGCCTCCTGGGTGTCTCCGCCCTTCGACGAGCTCCTGGATTTGGTTTGTCGGAGGGCGTGGGAACATCCAGATACTGTGGAACCAGTGCCTTCTCGCCCTAACAAATTTTTGTCTGCCCCACCCGAGAAGGAGTTCTTAACGAAAGGCGTGGCTGTAGATGCCATGGTGGTGGCATCTGCTACCCAGCAGGACGTGGCAGAGGCTTCAACGTCCGTCCATCCTCCTAATAAGGAGTCTAGGAGCATGGACGATGCAGGAAGCGCACCCTGACTTCAGCGGCCTTTACTCTGAGGTCCCTGAATTATTTGGCACATTTCACCAGACTACAGAGGGATCTGGTCAAGGAACTCTCAGACTCCCTCTCAGCTAACCTACCTGAGCAGCTAGCCCAGTCGGTTAGCTCTCAGTTGGCTATCCTTAACTCGATTTCTAACTCATCCATGAGGCTCATTTCATATGCGGCCGAAGGGGCGGGCAGAGCGGCAGGCACAGGCGTGGCTCTACGGAGACAAGCCTGGCTCCGTTTGTGTCATTTCGCGGAGGCCTTCAAGTCTTCCTTTGCCGACGCTCCCTTTGATGGGTCCTCTTTGTTGGACCCAAGGTAAAAGACACTCTTACCCGCTGTGAGCAGGAGGGAAAGACTTTATCTGCCGTAGGAGCACGTTATTCCACTCCCTTTCGGCCTTATCCCAAGGCTACAAGAGGAGGGAAGATGTGGTTCCATAAATCACAGAAATTCTTTCCCCAACAGCAGGAAGATTCCCTTCCAGAGGCAGAGGACGGGAAATTTTTCTGGGAGACGCCGTCCCAGAGGCGGCAGAGGCCCCCGCAACACTGGAGACCGCGAGTCCTTTCGTGGCTCTTCAGCCTCCCACACTCCATGAGGGATTGCCCGGCTGTGCTGCTCCGGAGCCAGTCGGGTGCCATTTTGCCAAGCACCTAAAAGCCTGGGAGGCTATTACTCAGGACAGATGGGTGCTTCGGATTATTGCCGGAGGTTACACCATTCCCTTCACACACTCACCCCCACCGTCCAAAAAAATCCCGGACCCACCACCCAGTCAAAGGGAAATTGCAGCCGTAGAAGCCTCAAAGCTGCTAGAAAAAGGAGTCATCCAAACGGTCCCCACAGACCAAATTGGATCCGGAAACTACTCAAGGTTCTTTTTAGTGCCAAAAAAAGACAGGGGACCTGAGACCCATTTTGGATCTCAGCAAATTAAACCAGTCCGTCATGAAGTCCAAGTTCCGAATGGTCACTTTACAATCCATTCTCCCATTGTTGGAGAAAGATGTTTGGATGTGCTCCATAGATCTCAAGGACGCCTATTATCACATACCGATACATCAGGCGTCCAGGAGGTATCTGCGCTTCAGCCTGGGAGACAGTCATTTCCAATTTTGTGCACTGCCCTTTGGTCTCACCACAGCCCCCAGGGTGTTCACCAAGTGTTTGGCAGTAGTGACTGCTCACCTGAGGAGTCTCGGATTCCAAGTGTTTCCCTATCTGGACGACTGGCTCCTAACTGCCACCACCAGGCATCTACTACTAGAGAACCTACAAGCCACCATCTCCCTGGGTGTTTCCCTGGGAATTACATTCAACTGGTCAAAGTCTGTCTTGCTGCCTTCTCAGCGCATAAAATTCATAGGAGCAGAGATAGACTCAAAATTAATGCGGATCTTCCTTCCTACCGAAAGGATACAAACATTACAAAATCAGGTCCGAGCCCTGCTTCTAAGATCCAAAGCCCCAGCCAGGATGGTCCTGCAACTTCTAGGTACAATGTCTGCCACGGTTCTCCTAGTTCCTCTAGCAAGGTTGCACATGAGGATTCTCCAGTGGCTATTATCGACACAATGGTCTTTTCAAGATCTCCCCCTCAATCATCACATACTGATTACAGAAACGTGCAGACGGGACCTCCGCTGGTGGCTTCTGCCATCCAATCTGAATCAGGGAAGACCCTTTGTTATACCCCCTCCGGTGGCCACCTTGACTACGGATGCCTCCCAGACGGGGTGGGGGGGGCATTGTCTGGGCAGGTCAGTTCAAGGTTCTTGGCTTCCCAACGAAACATCTCTCCATATCAATGTGTTGGAAATGAGGGCTGTTCTTCTGTCCTTACAAGCCCTCCACAAGTTTCTCCCTCAAGGCATTATCGCCATCCACACAGACAACATGTCGGTAGTCTGGTATCTAAACAAACAAGGAGGGACCAGATCTTACCCCCTTTGCAGAGAGGCCATGAGGGTGTGGGAATGGGCAGTGGCTACCAAGCGCTTCCTGGTAGCGACCCACATTCCAGGCAAATCCAATGTATTGGCAGACAGACTGAGCAGGACTATTCTCTCTCCTCACGAGTGGTCTCTGAACGAAACAGTAGCAGCTCAGATTTTCAAAAGATGGGGGATTCCGTGCTGCGACCTGTTTGTAACACCATGAAACACGAAGTGCAAAAGGTTCTTTTCCTTGACCCCGTGTCAAGGGGAGACAGCTACGGATGCTCTAGTCCAACCTTGGCCAACAGGACTGCTTTATGCTTTTCCTCCGATTCCACTCCTCCCCAAAGTCATCCAGAAAGCTTCCCAATTGGGGTCCTCAATGATTCTAATTGCTCCGTACTGGCCTCGTCAGGTATGGTTCCCCTACCTACAGAAATATACTCTGGACGGTCCTTGGTTCTTGGACCCAATTCCGGACCTTCTGGTTCATCAGTCGGGACAACAGCACCAGTCCCTTCACACTTTGAAATTAACAGCTTGGCTCCTCCACTTCCGACTATAGTCAGAAATCACACCTTGGACCCGGAAGTTATTCACATTTTATCTTCAGCCCACAAACCCACCACTAAGAAGTTGTATCACAGTAAGTGGAAGAGGTTTGCTATCTGGGCTCAACTCAGAGGATTAGACCCTATTACTGCCCGATACCAGAGGTCTTGAAATTTTTGACATCCTTGTTTAATCAAGGATCTTCAGTCTCTACTATTAAAGTCCAATTAGCAGCTATCTCCAAATTTCACGATTCCACAGACCCACCGTTGATGAGCAGCAGATTATGTAAAACTTTCATGAAAGGTGCTATGCTTTTAAGACCCCCAGTTTTTCATCCTGCGCCTCCGTGGGATCTTGATTTGGTACTTCGTGCCTTAACATCTTCCCCTTTTGAACCGGCTGCTACATGTGAGTTGAAATATCTGTCTTGGAAAACTGCCTTCTTAATTGCAATTACCTCTGCAAGATGAGTTTCAGAACTTCAAGCCCTATCTATCAAACCACCGTACTTGATTTTTCACAAAGATAGAGTATCACTTAGACCTAATCCATCCTTTGTCCCAAAAGTTTGCTCTAATCTCTGTCTCCAACAATCTTTAGAGCTACCAGTTTTCTTTCCAAAATTTTCAAACAAAGCGGAATACACCTTCCATACATTGGATGTTCACAGGCAATTGCGCTTCTATCTAGATCGGACTCAGCAAATTTGGAAAACAGATCAATTGTTTGTGTCCTTTTCAGATAATAAATTGGGTAAATCCATCACTAAAGCGACTATTGCCAAATGGATCAGAGATTGCATAACTCAAGCTTATTCCTCTTCAAATAAGCAACTTACAACATCTGTCAAAGCTCACTCTACTAGAGCTATGGCTACCTCTATTGCATTCCATTCCAAGCTCGCTATTTCTGAAATTTGTGCTGCGGCTACATGGTCCAACCCGCACACTTTCATTTCCCACTATAAATTGGATGTGGCATCTAAAGGACGAGCATCATTTGGTTCCACGGTACTCAGGAGTGTTTTCCAGTGAGCCACCCAGGATTTAGGTGCTAGGGACGCTGTCCCATCAGTCAGAATGTAGGCGAAATAGGATCACATAACATCTTTTAGTTATGTACTCACCATAACTTCAGATGTTTGGGATCCATCTCGCCACATTCCTAATACCCACCCTCCTTCCCCTGCCTTGGAGATCAGAAGAGATTGAACGGTTTGAGTTCTACTGTTTTATCTTGTATCATCTGTCAATGTTATATAAGCAGTGCATGCGTGTGTGCATGTATGCGGACAAACTAGATCTGGGGGACTGGTAGTGGTGCATCCTGGGATATAGTAAGCTCAGCCAATAAGAGACTTCGCTCTTTGGCATAAGCGTGCCGAGTCGGAGCCGAGGATCGGCTCCGAACCCATCAGTCAGAATGTAGGCGAGATGGATCCCAAACATCTGAAGTTATGGTGAGTACATAACTAAAAGTTATGCTTCATTTGTCTTCAACCATTCCTCCCTCCTTCCCCCTGGCCTTTTCATATGGTCATCTTTCATAGGTGACACATTGTGTGCGGTAAGGTTGTTTGTATTGGGTTGTCTAGTATAGGGTGCAGCAAACTCGATCTGAGGGTTGGAAGGTAGTGGTGTTGTATTATGGGTAGGGGAGGAGCTTGGAGCTCGGAGCAGATGCTTGTGAAGTTGCCGGCTCAGATCCATCACCCACAGATTGAAGACAAATGAAGTATAACTACTCAGATGGAATGTTATGGTGAGTACATAACTTCTTTTTTCCCATGCAGTCATCCAGGCTATGCTTAAATAGGGTCACAGAGGGGCTATGTTTGATGTGAATTGGTAGCCTATTCCAGAGGAGTGGCAATATCTGAGAAACATATCTGTATATCCGGCAGGTCCTAGTGATGTCGCAGGCCAGGTTAAGGTCTCTGGAGTGGGTGACCCCTTGGCCCATTTGACTTGCGGATGTGCAGCATTTCCATTTGGTTTGGATCCGAGATTGCTGTGTAGGCCAGGCACAAGTCTCCTGTGAGTAGTCTATATGCTGCTGAGTACAATGGCAATGACTTCAGTCTGTCAATGTATGACATGTGCTGAACACCTTGAATTTTTTTAGTTAGAAATTTCTGAGGTCTTTCAAGTTGCTGCAGGTGACTGGAAAGGTATATACTAAAGGGAGCATCGTACTCCATTATTGGCCTGATGAGGGTCATAAGATCATAGAAGGTGACTAGGCTAACCACCCCAGGGCCCTTACAAGCCTAGCCAAGTTCAACCCGTGTTCCAAGGGTGTCTGGTTCAAGCACAGGGGTCGAGATGTCTTTTGCTCTAGAGACAGTGCTTTGCTAATGAGGTGTGCAACGTAGAATACCTTCCTTATCACAGTTGACACATGGTGGTCAAAGTTCAGGCTAGAGTCAACTTGCGTTCTCAAGTCTGTCACTACTGAGTTGTTACTGAGGGTATTATTTATATCATAGTCTGCAGGGATATTGTTTTTACTGAAGGGGCTGATAATGCATTTTTTAGTACTGAGGTTGAGTCCATGGCTTTAGCACTCAGCTGTCTCCAACCTCCGACATCTTGCCCTTCTGCCACAGCCCTGCCAGGACCAACTCCCTCCACTGGCAGGACTGCATCCCTACCCGTACAGGTCCCAGCTAACCCCCCCACCCCATTGTGAGGCCCAGAGCACACACATAATTTTCTTCCCCAACCAACAAATTCCACCATGGAATACCAGTCCAGCTACCCACGTGTGCCTTCCCAAAGTCAATACAGACCGTTCCCTCTAGTCTGTCCAACACAACAGAAAATCCCAAGCCCTCCCTGCTTGCCTCATCCTCCAGCTCCACCATCCCTCAAAACAGCCCCTCCTGAGCAGTCTCACACTCAGCCAGCCTTCTTTTCACCTCAACTCCTGATCGTGCAGTACCATCAGCTCATCTAAACAGCTGTTCAAAGTCTCTTCAATTCCTTCCAGTCCTTTGCCAAGCAGACTCCTTCATTGCTTCCTCCACTGCAGTTATCTCTGAGCACACCTAACACTTTCCCTTCCCTAAACCAGTGGAAGCCTTCTCTTGTAGCAAAGCTGAAACCTGAGCTGCCCTCTGCTGAACAGCTGATGGATTCCTCCCAGACAGTGTCCTCCCCCTACCTCTACCAGCCAACACTAGCATCCAGGCAGTGTACACACCAGCCAGAAAGCAAATGTTACTCAAGCTATTACTGACTGTTGTTTCTCAGTTTCTATTTTCACATTAGGAAAGCTAAAGTTAAGCTATTGATTAATGTGCAGCCATCTTGAAAGTCTACATAATGATGTTTATTGTGCACGTTTTAATAAGAAGAAAAACATTTTTACTCAGAGTTAATTCTTCACTCCCCTCAGTGTCCTTCTAAACATTAATGACGCAAAGTGGGCTTTATTAAATCATCACTTACGTCATAAGCAATCATACATTTACGTAAATGAAAACAAACCACACTCACACAATCCTAGTTGCAAGCATCTTACATGACAAACCATACTGACACACTCTCATTTGCAAGCATTGTACATCACTTATAATCTACCCAGTCATTTTCAGTCAAACATTACATAGGCCATTTAAGTCCTGCCTTCTTTTAAACCTCATTCCTTCCCTGCCTGTATTGTTCCCACAATTCCCATTTTTTCCTGTGTAGTTTGCTCTTACCCTTTTTTAAAGATCTCAGTTTCAGTTGTTTTATCTATGTTACTATATTCACTAATTCTAGTGTAGTTGGTTTAGATTTTAATTTCCATTTTCTAATAATGGCTTTTTTGGCAGCCACCATAATTAGACACAGCAAGGCCTTACCATGTCTAGGCAATTCCAATTCTGTAGCATAGCTCAGAAAAAGTCATCTCCTTTGTCACACCAGTCTGCCCACCCAGCATCTCCGACAATGCATCTCACAGTGAATCCTTAAAGTCTGCCAACCCTGCGCACTTCCAGAAAATATGTTCCCAATTATCTCTTTCTTCCCCACACCTCCAACATTTGCTGTCTACCTAAGGAAAAATTCCCTGAAGTCCACTTGGGGTACAAAAATATCTATGAAAACATTTCCAAGCAAAAATCGTAAATCTTTTAGATTTTGTTGCATATTTGAGAGACATACATATATCCTTCCATTTTTTTTCTTTGTGAATTGCTTATTCAGTCTCTCTTCCCAATCTGTTCTAACCTCCTCTGTTTGATTCTTAAGAGTTATTATGCAATATTTTATATACTGTACTAAGTGTTCCTTTTCTAATGGCAGCTTTTGTTCTAGATTATAAAGACTTTACCAGTGCAGATCTTTCATTTAGGACCTCTCCCCATTTATCTCTCTTTGCCTATACTCTGATATCAGTCCTTGATAGAGAAGGCAGTCTCTAACCTGCAGTCCAAATAAATTATTGGCATTTTCCCATTCTATCATCTTTCCCTCTCTAGTTATTTGCTGCCAATACCTTGATTCCTTTGCCAGTTTTCTCCAATAAATTCCAGCCCCCTCTTGCCTATTGTCTGTATTCCTAATTACAGTTATCCCTATTGGCAGAATCTCCTTTCTCCAGTCCCATGTTGGCTTAGTTCTTAGGTTACTTTCTGCTACTTCATATATGTAATATTCTGTATGATTGTTGTTATTCTCTTTAAAGGCCTGCATCCAAAAGCCCATTCTCTTCTTTCCGTTTTTGAGCTTCCCCTGTTTCATCATCATCCCTTTCCACTTTGAGTTATAGTTTTCTGCTTGTGCTATGTATAGGAGCCTTAAATGTGTAGCCCTGAAACCCCCTTCGAATTGGGTAAACTCAATCCGCCCTGTTCTACTGGAAGAATCAGCCTATCCAACTTAACTCTTGCCATCTTCCCCTCCCAGATAAAGTCTTTCAGCTCTTTAGTAATTGCTATCCACAACTTCTCCTCTGGATGGCAAAAATATGCCTGACCTGAGTATAAGACTAATGGGACTAAAAACATTTTAACTGCTTGTATCTTACTATCCATATCCATACAACAAAGCTTCCATTTCCTCAGTTTTTGTATTATCTTTTGTGTGGTCACCTCCCACAGATCCTTGGCTGCCACACCAGAATCATTTTTAATCCATACTCCTAAATACTTAATTTTATCATGACTCCATAAATATGGATATTGCTGAACCAATTCATATGTAGTACATAGTTTACCGTTATTGCCTTTGTTTTGGCTTCATTAATTTTGTATCCCAAAAAGATTTGAAACTATCTCAAAATATTCCACAACACGTCACTTTCCAGTTTTGTCAGTTATAAAAATAATATCATCTGCAAATAGAGTCAGCTTTTCTTGACTGCCATACCAGTTATATCCTTGAATTTCTGAGTCCCTTATTTTCTTTGCCAGTGTTTCTAAATATAATGCAAATAATGAAGGGGAAAGAGGACACCCTGCCTGGATGTTCTTCATGTTTCACTGTTGCAGTCATTACATTTGGGTAATCCTGCTGGCAGGTTGCCCTCATTCGGCCTGAATTCCAAAGTTCTGGGTCCTGCGTCGGCTGCTGTCACCCCTTCCCTGACGTCAGGTTGTCAGTCGGTATAAAAGATGCGGCCATTGCCATTTTCTTCAGTCTTTCTTGCCGCGCGGTGCCTGAAACAGAAGCAGTTTGCAAGTGCTGGTCGGCCGACTCCTGAAATTTTCGTGTTCCAGTTTCAGATCTGAAGTCTTCAATAAAGTTAAGTACCCCATTGGGGAAACTTTTTTCTTGCTCCAGACTGATGTCAGAAAAAGTTAATAATTGTATTTCTTGTGGAAAGAAAATACCTCATAAGGACTTTCATTCTTATTGTAATCCTTGCCTAGGCCCTGATCACAATGTTGCTGGTTGTCCGTTTTGTGCTAGATTTAACCAACGTACTATTAAGCGTCGGTATGATTTTGCTTTAAACTATTTTGGACGCCAGTTTAATTATCCAGAAATGTCGTTGGATAGCCATCCGACTACCAGAGTTCACAAAAAACGCAAATAGACAACCGAGGCCCAAAACCGATGACGAAGCTTCTCCTAAGCCAGTAGCCGGTTCACTGGTTCTCAATGAGGTGGTTTCGCAGCCCCTGACGCCCACTACTTTAGAGTCGCAGCCTGCTACTGACACCCACGTGGAGTCGGCCATGCCACTGGAAACTCAAGGTATTGGAGCCTCGGATACTTTTCCTTCAGATGGGTCCGGAGCCGCTGAGCAGGCACCGGCTTCTGAGGGCGTATTCAGACCTAAACATCTTTACATTAAGCCAACCTCAGCTTCAAAGGCAAAGACTAAAGCACCTTCTAAAGCAAAGAAACAAACTCAAGAGCCACGTGGACAGGCCTCTATGCAAAAAAAAAAGATGCTCAAAATGTCCGAAGACTTAATTACCTTGATCAGAGGTTCCCATCCCCCTCCTGATAAGAGGCCTAGGCAAGAGACTGGCTATGAATCTTCAGATCAGGTCTCTATTTCTTCTGATTCTTCTTCTGACCAGGAATATTCTCTTCCCTCCTATGAGGATTCTGATGCTGAAGAATCTATACCTTCAGCTTCTCCTCCAGAGGACTGTTCTTTTGGGGAAAACTTGCATACCATGAGGGAGCATTTCCACTGGGAGAGCCAAGATTTTTCAGAATCTAAAAAGAGGCTCAGGGATTTCCTTTTACTACCTCAACACAGGCCATTAGCCAACCCACCTGTGTTAAATATTGTAGATGATGTGTTTTCGGAGTCTAGTCTTACCCCTGACTCATTACCTCCAGCTCCTGTTAAGCCTGACAGATATTACAGGGTTCCTGACTCTCATAAATTCCTTTTTAAAAACTCTGCTGCAGACCCAGAAACTATTTCACAGGGTCCCAAAGGAGTTAAGGCTTCCGCTGCAAAAAACCCTACCCCCTCTGACAGAGATTCTAGGGTACTGGATAGATGGGGAAAAAAGGTTTACACATCTGCTACCTTGGCTATAAGAGCCTTAAACTGTCAGTTTCATATGCTTAAATATCAGCAACATGTCATGGCATTGCTTAAACAGAAAATGTTATTAAACTCTGAATGTGCAGAAAACAAGGAAATGCAGGATTTATTGCATGCAGCTGAACAAGTTGGAAAACATACTTTGCAATGTGGTTTTGATTCTTTGGAGGCCTCCTGCAGGGCTGCAGTTACGGGTTTTGTAATTAAGAGGCATGCTTGGTTAAAGGAACAAAATCTGCCTGATCATGTCAAAGTTAGATTATTAGATGCACCTTTACAGCATGATACTTTATTTGGTGTTAAGGCAGAGGATGTGTTAAAGAAAATGGAGGACAAAGCTAAATCTATGCAAACTGTCAAAGATTTTTTAAAAGTACAGCCACCTAGGTTTAGTAGACACTGGCCTACAAAGAATTGATCCTTTCCTGTGTCAGACAGACCTCAAAGGGGCAGATCCAGACGCTCTAGAAGCAGATCCCAGGCGCAAGGTTCCTACAGGTCAAAGCAATGGGGTGCTTCTACCTCCAAAGTTGGAGAAGACAAATCACAACCATACAGGAAACAGTCCCAATGACTTCCTCCTGCCTGCACCAAGCACTTATCTCCTGGCAGCACCCTTAGGGGGAAAATTAGCACTTTTTTCTCAAAATTGGCACATTATAACCCAGGACAAGTGGGTTCTAAATATCGTGTCACAAGGGTACAAGTCCCATTTTCATACCCTGCCAAAGGCAAATGGCTGGCTAGATCTGCCAAAAAATCAATGGACAGAGGCACAAAAACAAGTCTCATCCCTCATGGACATGGGGACCATCCAAAAAGTACCAGAGCAAGAGCAGGGACAAGGATTTTACTCAAGACTGTTCCTGGTACCCAGAAAGGACAACACCTGAAGACCAATACTGGATCTATCTATTCTGAACACATTCCTGGATATACCAAAGTTCAAGATGATGACTTTGCAGCAGCTTCTACCCATGCTGGGCAAGAACACTTGGTTGGTGATTCTAGACCTAAAAGAGGCATACCTGCATGTCCTAATCAGACAATTATGCAGAAGATACCTCAGCTTCAAGGCTGGCTCAATGCATTATCAATTCTCTGCACTGCCCTTTGGCTTATCTACTGCACCCAGGGTCTTTACAAAGTGTCTGGCACCAGTAATTGCATTCTGCAGAGAAAGAGGAATACAGATATATCCCTACTTGGATGACTGTCTAATTCAAGCAGAGAACAAGGACATTCTTCTACAGCATTTGGCGTTTGTGAAAAGTCTTCTAACATGCCTTGGGTACACAGTCAACGAAAAGAAATCAAAACTAGTACCCTCTCAAGAGATAATATTCCTGGGTGCAAGCTTAAATACAACTGCCCAGATGGCTTATCACACACCAGACAAACAAAGGCAACTGACCACCTATTTCAAAATGTTGGCAACAAAAGTCCAGTTATCTGCAAGAAAAATTCTGCAGGCTTTGGGCTTCATGGTATCCTGCATCCTACTAATTCCATATGCAAGACTGCATATGAGGCAAGTTCAATGGTACCTAAAAAGTGTTTGGACTCAACATTGCCACAACCTGGAAACAATGATTACTCTCATTCCCTGCCTACAACAGGAGTTTCGTTGGTGGGCAAAGGCTTGTCACCAAAACAAGGGACAACCATTCACATTATCCCCAACCAGGCAGATACTAACAACGGATGCATCAGATTATTCCTGGGGGGCCCACATGGCAGGAAGATGCATTCAGGGCACAAGGTCCTCAACCCAAATGCATCTACATATCAATCAAAAAAAGATGCTAGCTGTTCAGTATGCCTTGACAGCCTTCAAGGACCTACTTCATCCAGGGCAACTACTGATAAAGACAGACAACACCATGGTCATGTGGTATGTAAACAAGCAGGGGGGCACACATTCTTACCCCCTTTGCAGACTAGCCATGACTTTGTGGGACACAGCATTAACTTACGAAGTACATCTGCAGGCACAATTCCTGCCAGGAAGGAAAAATACTCTGGCAGACGAACTAAGCAGAAACCTCATGGATCCCAACGAGTGGCAGCTGGATCCACAATTCTTCAGCATGATAACAAGGAAATGGGGATGCTCGGACATAGATCTATTTGCCTCCCCTCACAACTACCAACTAAAATGATTCTGCACAAGGACTTATCACAGACAAGCATGGAAAGTGGACGCCCTATCTTTCAGCTGGAAAAACCTATCAGTATATGCCTTTCCCCCACTACCTCTCCTCCCCAAGGTACTCCTAAAGGTCAGACAGGAGAAACCAAAAATGATACTGATCGCCCCAGACTGGCCCCGCCAGTACTGGTACCCAATCCTAAAGAACTTATCTCAGTGTCCAGCTTGGACCTTACCTCAGATACCTCATCTACTGTCCCAGCAAAACAAACAGATCCTGCACCCCCAACTCAGGACTTTAAACCTGGCAGCATGGCGGATAATGTAGTCATCAGCATGATAATAAGGAAATGGGGATGCCCGGACATAGATCTATTTGCCTCCCCTCACAACTACCAACTAAAACGATTCTGCACAAGGACTTATCACAGACAAGCATGGAAAGTGGACGCCCTATCTTTCAGCTGGAAAAACCTATCAGTATATGCCTTTCCCCCACTGCCTCTCCTCCCCAAGGTACTCCTAAAGGTCAGACAGAAGAAACCAAAAATGATACTGATCGCCCCAGACTGACCCCATCAGTGCTAGTACCCAATCCTAAAGAACTTATCTCAATGCCCAGCTTGGACCTTACCTCAAATACCTCATCTACTGTCCCAGCAAAACAAACAGATCCTGCACCCCCAACTCAGGACTTTAAACCTGGCAGCATGGCGGATAATGTAGTCATCAGCATGATAATAAGGAAATGGGGATGCCCGGACATAGATCTATTTGCCTCCCCTCACAACTACCAACTAAAACGATTCTGCACAAGGACTTATCACAGACAAGCATGGAAAGTGGACGCCCTATCTTTCAGCTGGAAAAACCTATCAGTATATGCCTTTCCCCCACTGCCTCTCCTCCCCAAGGTACTCCTAAAGGTCAGACAGAAGAAACCAAAAATGATACTGATCGCCCCAGACTGACCCCATCAGTGCTAGTACCCAATCCTAAAGAACTTATCTCAATGCCCAGCTTGGACCTTACCTCAAATACCTCATCTACTGTTCCAGCAAAACAAACAGATCCTGCACCTCCAACTCAGGACTTTAAACCTGGCAGCATGGCGGATAATGTAGTCATACAAAACACACTCTCAGTAAAGCTGTGATGTATGTCATTTTGGAGGCCAGAAGGCCTAGTACTAGAAAATCTTATGCTGGAAAATGGAAGAGATTCTGTGCTTGGAACCAGGCACAAGGAACTGATACAGCTGTGCCAAATATTCTTCAGATTTTGCAATACTTAACTGAGATGCTGGACGAAGGCCTATCTTTTTCATCTATTAAAATTCATGCCTCTGCCATTTCGGCTTATTACAATACAGAGCCACAAATCTTTTCTCATCCCTTATTAAAACTACCTCAGAGGAGCCAAAAATTTAAGTCCTCCAAGGAGATCACCAATGCCTGCATGGGACCTCAACTATGTCTTGGAAACTCACCCTGCCTCCTTTTGAGACAGCTGCTACTGCTGATATAAGGTTTTTATCTTGGAAAACAGCTCTGCTCCTAGCAATAACTTCTGCAAGCTGAGTTTCAGAGCTATAGGCTCTCATGGCTGTGGAACTTTTATCATTTTTTATCCAGACAGGGTCTCTGAGGGCAAACCCAATATTTATACCTAAGGTGGTTTCCAGTATGGCTCTTAATCAAACTACTCATCTGCCAACTTGTTATCCAAATCCACAGAACAAGGGGGAGAGAATTCTGCATTCTTTGGATGTGCACAGACAGCTTAGCTTCTACTTGGACAGAACAAAAGTTTTCAGAAAGACAGAGCAATTACTAGTGGCATATGCTGCAGGATCACAAGGAAAGGCTATCTCAAAGCAGACTATTTCAAAGTGGATAGGCCACTGCATTCGTTTCTGCCACTTACACCATGGCAAGCCAGTGCCTAAGGGCATTAGGCCACATTCAACCAGGGCTGCAGCCACTTCAGCAGCCTTTCTCAGGGGAGTACCAACCAAGGACATTTTAGAGGTTGCTACTTGGAGTTCAGTGTACACCTTTACAAAGCACCATCATCTGCCACTCTACTCGAAATCCAGGGCAGGCTTTGCCACCGCAGTTCTGCAGGGCCTCATAGCCGCTCCTAATGCTGTTTAGTTCCAGCCTCCCATCCATAGCTTTGGGACTCTACCCAAATGTAATGACTGCAACAGTGAAATACGAAGAACATAGTACAGTTGTGTGCACTTACCATAAATGTAGATGTTCGAGTGTATTCACTGTTGCAGTCCAGGTTACCCATCCGCCATCCCCCTTTCTTCTGATGGAACATATCTTTCCTTCTCTGATCTATACAACCTATGTGGTCTATTTGCTTGTAGATGAAGGTAAAGTTTATATATATATATATATATATATATATATATATATATATATATATATATATATATATATATATATATATATAAATTTTGGCTACCCTTTTAGGGGGCACCTGACATCTGGGGCAAGAAAAACTAAAGAAAATGGCATCGGCCGCATCTTTTATACCCCTGATGACCTGACGTCAGGAAAGGGGCAACAGCAGCCGACGCAGGACCCAGGACTTTGGAATTCAGGCCGACTGAGGGCAACCTGCCAGCAGGATTACCCAAATGTAATGACTGCAACGGTGAATATACTCGGAACATCTACATTTATGGTAAGTGTACACAACTGTACTTTCTTCTGCTCAAGCAGAAATTATAAAAGAGGACCCTACCCACTTTAATTTTTGGGTTCCTATTACAAGACCGAAGACGCATTCTTTCGAATGCGTCTTGGTCGAACATAAAGACTGAAAAGGCAAAATATTGAAGCGGCTTTTAAGAAAATTCTTTCCCTGGGAAAGAATTTGCTTGGCCGCTTCGTTACTTTGCCGTTTTCGACACTGTAATGCGGTCTCGGAGTTGGTATATCTCAGTAGGGGAGGTGTGGGGGGCACAGTCCCCCACTTAATGTAATGTTTTAAAGTGTTTTTTTTTTTTTTTTTTTTTGGAACAGCGATTTTTTTTTCCCTTGGAAAAAAAATCACCGTTCTGACAGTTTAGCATTGTAAACTTTTGCTTACATAGGGTCGATTAATCACTGTTCGCTTTTTTAAGCCTTCGGTGATTTAATATAGACCCTATTTTTTGCCTCCAATCCCTCATATATCCTCCTAATCAACCTTATAATTTTTTTTAGGAAATGCAAATGTTTCCATTGCCCTGCTCATAATGTCTGAGCTCACTCTGTCAGATGCTTTCTCTGCATCAATGCCCACCAACAGATGTCCGATGCTTGCCTCCCCTCCACAAAACCACATTGATCCATATCTATCAGTTTTGTCAGTAATTTTGCCATTATTTTAGCCATTATAGACAGGAACACTTTATAATCATGGTTTATTACTGAAATGGGCCTGTATGAAGCTGGATCTGATGCATCTTTACCCTTTTTGGGTATTATAGCTACCACTGCTTTCTTCCAGGATGTTGGTACGTCTCCTCCTCTTCAAATACTGTTAAACAAAATCTTCCAGATCTTTATCATTTTTTCCCTCTTAGCTTTCAAACTTCCACAGGAATATCTATTCCTGGGGACTTTCCTGGAGATTGGTTATACATCACAATTTTTATCTCATCTCCTCCTATCCTAACCGTTAGTAATTGAGCCTCATCTACCTCTAACCTTGGCATATTTAATGTTTCCATAAACATTTTCATTTGTATCTCTTCTTGATTTCCATATTTATTTGCTTTATATGGGCGTTCATAGAATTTCCAAAATATTTCTTATTTCTCTACAGGATCTCTTGTTACCTTCCTTGTTATAGGCTCCTTAAGCTTGGTGACACCCCTTTCTATTTTCTGTTGCCTGAGTTGTTGTGCTAAAAGTTTTTGCTCTCTAGTGTTGTTATCAAAAAACAGTGGCTTAACAGCAGTCTTTCTAAATTTGTGTGTATTATTGAGGTAATCCCTTATTTTCTGCTTAGCATCCTGCAGTTGATCCTCTTCTTGTTCTGTGAGAATCCCCCTATTCTGCAATACTTTAACATTTGTCATTCTCTCTAAATTATACTTGTTACTTCTTAACCATACCTCCCTTTCTTTTATTTCCACCATATTTTTAAACTCCACATTCATTTTATCCCACTCCCTAGCTACATTTTCAGAAGTAATTTCTGTCCTCTTGATTACCTCCTGAATAATGTCTACCACCCATCATTTAAATTCCTCTGTTTCAGCAGATAGGTGGGACAGCGCCAGTGTCTCATTTTTATTTCATTACTCTGTGTTTTTATTGTAGTTATTATTATTGGTGAATGATCTGAAATAGTTATTGGGTCTGTATCAAGACCTTCAATTAAATGCACATGTTCCTGTGAAATGTAAATTCTGTCTAGCCTAGCCCAGTTTTTATGTCTTGAGAAGTAGTATGTAAATTCACTCTGAACTCTTATTATTGAATTCAGATCTTCCAAACAAAATATTTTCATAAATTTCTTCAAAAATCTACCCTACTTTGTTATGCTTTCCCTTCTGGGCCTCCGAGATGCATCTTCACTGCTGCAAATCAAATTCTAGTCCCCACCTGTAAGTAATATTCCTTGCTGAAAGCTGATTATTTCTCCCAGAATTTTCTTAAGCTCCATTATTATATCAGTTTTAGGTAGAATGTGAATACATGACAGTGAAATCCTCCCTTGCCAGTAACCCCTTAGCACTACAAATCTGCCGTTATTATCTTTTTTATCCTCTTCTATCACTATTGGAGTTACTCTAGCAATTAATATAAGCACTCTTTTCCTTTGTCCCAGATATTCTGCTGAATAACCATCCTGAAAACCTTTCTTAAAGGAGAACCACACCCACAGACACAAAAAATATGTTTATTTCTTCATGGTTTGCTGTTTTCTACATTTTAACAACACGCTGGGACTATTTAAAGGGTTTCAAATATTTTTATATGAAATTTCTGAGTCCGACCACATGGGATCTGGCATCTTGAAGTCATTCTGATTGTTTAGTCTGCCTGTCGGTATCTCACAATGCAGTGCTTGTCCGTAAAAAGTTACATCATACAGGCCTCTTTCTTCCCAAAGCTCCTGTGACTGCATTGATTTTGCATGCCTATACTGCTATCTTTCAGTCAGTTAGTTTTAAGTAACATTTCATGCCGTTCAATGACTACTTTAAACACAAACAGTGCAAATGCCACAGAACAGACTTTCAAAGTGCTTTTTACTGCTGCTCCTTTTTAGAATGGCTACACTGCAGGCTTTTTTTGTGAAGCATGAATTGTACTACTTTGACTCATCTACCATCCTCCTTCACACCTAACTTCTCTCGCTGTCAAAGTGCTAAGGGTAATTTGAGTTGTTACCTGCTGTGATTGACAGCTCACAGCAGGAGACTTGACTCATGTACTGTTTCCTTGTTCTAGCCTTTACTTTCTGTATGAGTAGTGGAAGGACCAGGGAGCCGTGATATCACAGCATGGGTGGGTTTTTAGGACGGTTATGATGATGTCAGTTTGGGGAGGGAATTGGCCAGAAAGCTATCTGTATTAAGTGGCCTTGATGACATAAATGAATTGGAGACTTTTTCAGGGTGGGCTAAATGTTTTTTGAAAATGAAACTCCTAGAGTACAGTAAGGTACTGTTCTAGTGGGGAGAAACAATCAATGTAAAATATTTTAAATGCTGTGGTGTTTGTTTATAGCAGGGACAATAAACAGGGAGAAAAAGGACAGAGAACTTGAGCATTTAATAACAGAATCCCATTGTTGTCCTTTAAAGAAATTCATGTTCCGTTCTTTCCAAGTGTGTCTCTTGTAACATAGCTATGTGTACTCTATATTTTTAATATAGTTCACTGTTCTTTCTTTTTTTGTATTTATCTGTGAGACCATTGACATTTAAAGACATTACAGAAAGCATCATTGTATTAAGAAGCTATTATTCCCACCTTTTATCTTTAACTGCTTTTTTTGTTAAATGTCTAGTTCCAGCTTCTGTGTTGCATGCATACACTGTTTGGTAGGTTGAACTTTTATATAGTTGTTTCTTGTCATATCGATTTTAGCCTATGTCACATCTTACAAAACATTTTGTTTTATTGAAAGCTCTCAAACAAAAAAAATATGAACCCCAGTACCCCTAAAACTTATTAATTTAATACTAACACAGAAAACTATGTATATCTTCAAAATATTGAAGTTTTACCCTCCTAATGGGAAGAAATGTCCAAACTGACAGCCACACTCAAAGACTTGAGTTAACCTTAAAAAAGGTTATCCATGCTAAAACGCATGGTGCAGCCTATGCTTCTACTAAGTGTTAACTGTTTTTTTTTATATTTATAGCTGCCCAAGTTGGGAAAACCCCTGAATGCTTTCAGAGAACATTATCTTCTAGCCAGTTGCTCTTTTCCACAGCCAATCACTCATCACCAGACTGTAACCAATTTCTCTTTATCAGATTGTCTCCATGGAGACATGAGAACCAGACAGTTAATTTGTGTGTATCAGCTTGCTTCCATGGAGACTTCAGGGCCGGATACAGAATTACTACTAAGCATACATTCATTTGCTAAAAAAGTCTCATAATATTCAATATTCTTTTTTCATTTACATGCTTTGTCTTGATGCTTGTTATTAAATCAAAGGTCCTCAATCCAGTCATTACCCCATGCAAAAATGAGAAAAGCACATTAACTCTTCTTTTGTCATGCTCTTTTAACCAGGCTTCTTTACACTGCATTGCCTACATTTCGTAAAACTGAACAAGAAGAAAGAAAGAAAGGAAAAAAAAACAGCAGCACCTGTTGACAGCCCCCCTTACACTTAAAAATAACTGAGAAAACTGTACTTTATACCATGCAAAGAAAACCATACATCATAAAAATAGTACTATTAAGAAAAAAAGTTTTCTTTACTTACAGTTAACTTTCTCCCCTTTTTTCCCCGCCCCCAAATTTTTCCCAACATTAATGACATGAAGTTGGGCATATACTTTAGAATCCCGCACAAGTCCAACAAATTCTGAAAACTCCAATATTTCCAGATTTTTTTGTTCTGTCATATTTCACAAATATAGTTCTTACATTGTAATCCTACATTGTTACTGATTTTATTACTGCTCATCTTCACTTCCCAAATCATGTGTCTGTTTCATTTCCAATGCACTCTCGATTCTTCTAGTCAGTTCTTGTACTCCCTTCCTTCTCTCCAACATTTTCCATTGAAATATTGGAAAAGGTTTCACATGTATGTACATTCTGTGGTCTTTATTACCAGAAGAACAAGAACCAGACTCTTCTCCTGTTTCACAATTCACTTTTTATTGGACAAACTTATATTTCCTCTTTAGCATGCACTTCATCAAAAAAATAATTTTGTCCCTCCAGGGAAGAATACCTTGAAGACAGCTTGGTAGAACAGTTTGAATCTCACACTTGAGTCTTGACATTCTCTGAACAGGGGAATGAATGTCCTCCTCTTCTGCCTGGTGTGCAATGAATAATCATTCTCCACAAACATTCTGCTTTTAATATTTTGTCCTTTTGCCAAAATTGTGTCAGAACTAACTCTTTCTGCTGGTAGGATTGCATCTTTACTATTAAAGGTCTAGGTTGCTTTCTCATAGCCAGGTTTGGAGCATACACACGATGTACCCTTTCAACTAATAACTCCCGCTGTAGAGTACCAGTCCAGTTGCTTATTTGTGCTTTCATAAAATTAATGCAGTCTGTTCCTTTCAGCTTCTCTGGTATAGCTGAAAATCTCAGGTTTTCCCTACATACTCTCTCCTCTAATTCTGTTATTTTTTTAAACATCTTTCCTGAGCAGTCTCATATTCAGCCAGCCTTTTCTTCATTTCACCGTCTGATTTTTGCAGCTTTATCACATCATCTGAATAGCTGTTTAAAGCTTATTCCATTTTTTCCAGCCTTTTGTTTGTGCTGATATACTCCATCAGTGTTTTGTTTATTTTAATCAGGTCTGTGTGCAGTTGTCTTATATCTTCCTGTAGATTACTGGAAGTCCTGTCTGGAGGTTGAATTGCTTTTTGCTGAACAGATGCAGAACTTTCCCCAGTCAGTGTTTCTTCCTCACTTTTTGTAGCTTTTTTTTTCCAGGTGCTCTGTATTTCTTTTTTCCTGGGGTCCAGGCAGTACACTTAACTAGCCAGTTACTGACATTTACCCCAAAACACAAAAGTCTACTGACCTTCTCTGCTGAGTTTCTGTTTTCACACTGGGAGAGCTAGAGTTAAGCTGTTACTCAATGCGCAGCCATCTTGGAAGTCCATCATTTGTATTGTTTATCCTGATTTGCATCTGCTGACTCATTTTAATAATGTTATTTTTTTACCATTTCATTATACTGCTATTTGGATACAGTTTGAGCACCTAGTTTGCTCAACCACCACTACTTGTCCACACGGTGTCTGTAAATTGCATATCACACTGTACATGGACAGTCCTTAAACACAATTGCCAGCCACGACACAAAGAATGTTTGTGAATCCTATAGGGTTGTGATTTTGTGCTTGCTATAATTGGTGCTTTTGCTTTGTGTCTTCTCTTTGTTTTTTCTGCTTTTTTTTTTTTTGTATTAACTAGGTAGGCTGGTCTTCAGAGTCTTTACAGCCATGGCGGGGACAAAGTGGCAGTTACAGCAATGTAGAAGAGTTCAGAAAGTACCCTAAGCTAAGTGGGAACACCTGTTCAAGAAATTAATTACTCTAGTCACTGTAATTGACATTACTTTCTTCAGAGACATTGAAATATTTAGTTCCTCTACTGAAAGGATCCTTGTTTATTAAATTTGCAAGAAGAGGAGTTTTTTACATGAATACTAAGATGTTTTCGAAGTTGATGAGTTAATTTACTTTGATTTATTTATTTATTTATTTTATTTTTTTAGCACGGGAAGAGCACTGATCCACGACAGTCATATACTTTATTTCCTGTGTATGCCAGTTCAGGGAACATATTACTTTGCACATTCTCAGTGAATGCAGAAATGCTTGGCATGATAGTATAACCCAGAGAGTAAGGCTATGAGCTACTAACCAGCTTTATCCTGTAATCGTAGGTGTGATTCTGTCAGTGTCTGTTACAATTCCATTTCACTCTAAGCAAGTCATTTTACCAGACTGGTTCTGTTAAGTAGTCTCTAAAAGAGAAATTTGTGCCAAATGACGGCCCTGGTTAATAAATTAGTAAAATAAAAAATACAAGCATAGTGGCTCAGTGGTTAAAGTTTCTGCCTTATACTTCCAAGGTTTGTAGTTCATGCATGACCTTGGTCAATGTCTTTCTGAAGTCTGGATGTTCTTTCTTTGTCTTTGTTTTCCCTGTGTGTTTTTGTTTTTGTTTTTTCCCACCTTCCAAAATGTGCATGTGATTGTTTTCTCTAAATTGTCCTTGGATTGCATTATCTCTTGCCCTTGTGGCCCTGGTTGCTGCTGAAAAGGATCCTGGCAGGATTACTCCAGTTATCTATTCGAAAGACAAATGTGAATGTTTACTAGATGTGGAAATTAAGTATTCTTTGAGCATGAGAGTCTTTTAAGATACTTAATAAACAAATGTTTTATTGCAGGCGTGATGAAACATTTTTGGTTTTGAAAAGAATCTCTGCAACCTATGTTTTTTTTTTTTTTTTTTTTTGCAGTTCTGGCCGACTATTTCTTGAGAAGTGTGGCAATTTTTGAAGGCAATGCAGTGTTAGAAATTTTGAAACCACTATTTAACTTACTGCATATTTATATACCCACCTGTTAGTCTGTTATGGATATCTTGTGTTCTTTTCGGGCTTCAGACTGTTTTTCTCCTTGAGTTTCCAGGAATCCCACCTAATCCAGAAGAGAGAGAGTTTGTTATTCAACAGTTGTCTTTCATTGTTTTTGGCAGTCCTTAATACTGGGCTACTTGTCACTTGGAATTTTTCTCAAGTTTTTTGACTCAGTTGATGAAATCGCCTTGCCACTGCATTGAAAGCTGAACAGTAACTGAGGTAGTACCCAAACAGCTTAGGCTACTGCAACAGTGATGTAAATGTTGAGCATCCTCATATCCTTTGCTTCAACTATTGCCATTAGCTGCACTTCTCTAAGACGATATTTCACACTAGAGCCGTTGTGGTCAAAGTCTAGTACTTTGCATGCATGTGCAATGAATGTTAGTTGATACCTTTCTGCCCACTGGGTCAGGCTGTAAAATATATCCTTAAACGCTTGTTCCTTTCCTCCACGGTTGCCCCTATGTGTGTGTCGTCATCAGAAAGACTGATCCTGTTCTAACCTCCCAGATATGTCTGAGATGAACATGCTGAACACATAACAGATTGAAAATTAACACATGCAGGACATTTACTGTCATTTTCCTTATTCATAACACATCCCCTTGCTCTGTATCCCTCTGTGTCCTGTCCTTACACTCCTCACTTCATCCTGCATTGTCGCAACTACCTTTTTTCATTAACGAAGAGATCGATCCTGCTCCTTCTTTACTCAGATATGTCTGAGACAGACAAATACACTGAAGAGTAGTAGATCCAAAACTGAGACATGTGGTACTCTCCCAGTCATTTCCCTTATTCATGACCTCACCTTTCTCTCCACAGCATGTGTATCTTACCCTTCAACCATGTAACAATTCAGTTCCTAGTTTTTAACTCTACCACTAAATCCTGAAGCTTTTGTAGGAGCCTCTGCATGATCATGTTAAAGGCCTTGGTGAAGTGCAAGTAGATTCCACCTACTGATACTTTCTTGTGAAGTTCTTCCATAATCAGTCGGAAAAGGTTCCTGCCACCTCCTCCTCCTGTCTTGGTGTTTAACCATAGAACTTCTCACTTTGCCCTGCTTCAGTCACAGCTTGTCAGTCTGTCCTTTCTCTCCCATGTGAAGGATGAGGTGATGCATTCATTCAATAACACTGATTTTTCCCTGTCATCTGATGTCTCCCTTTTGTTTTTGATCAACTCTGACTGCACCTCTTATCTTCTTTCTGCTAAGTATCCATAAATGCATCTGTTCCCCTTCTTGGTCCTTTTCAGCAGCTCCTTTCTGATATGTGCCTTTTTCGCTCATTTTCTTGCCTCCTCCTTCTACTGTGCTTCCATCATTTCATCCCATTCCACCCACCCAAACTTCCACCTCCTATATGCCCTATCTTCTCATTTTATTTTATTTTATATGTATTTACTTGTTTTACATTTGTTAACTGGGTTAGTCTGACTGGGCAGCAGCCCTTTTGCAGTGGAGGCCTGAAGAGAAAAGCTCCAAAAGCTCTCATCTCTTCTATAAACTAGAACACCAACCTGGAAGGCAGAATAAAAGTGTCTATAGTTAATGAAGAGAAACATAGTGAGCATTTAAATTTACCTGATAAACTGGATATCAAGGAAAAAGTCTTAAATGATATAATACCATGCTAAAGACTGGTTGCAGTGATAGTTTAGAGTGGTTTAGTAAAAATATTTCAAATCTTTTGCCAGAAAGCTAAGGTGAAGTCCTTCATGAGGAAGTTAATGTACTAAGTGATAATTCCAGCACTAAAGTAAGTATATTACTACACTTATTAATCATATATAATCATGTATAAAATGTACATATGTATACGTGTGAGTGTGTGTGTATATATATATACATATATATATATATATATATATATATATATATATATATATATATATATCCAAACAAGAGTTCCAACAAGGCACAAAAACAATGCAAAACTGCAAAAAGTGCCAAGGGACACGAAAAACACCAGCCAAGTGACAGTAAATGATATTTATTCAATACAATATGTTTTCGTTCATAACAAACTTCATCAGATGCGGTCTTCAGCTGAGTAACCTCTGTGTTAGCGGAGGGTGGGCAAGATCTTAATCAATGGATCTGTTGGTATCTCCGTTTTCCTTATGCTGGCCACACTGATTCATCCATCTGAAATCCCAGGCATTCGTTATTTCTGGTTGTGATTTTTCTAGTCGTTCCTTTTGGGTTTCATCCCTTGCTTCACATAGGTCTCCTTGGATTTGTTGTATTTCCAAAAATTCGCTCATTGTTTTTGCTCCTGATTCTCCCAGATCTCCTGACTGCTTTCCCATATACATATACTCACCCACAGACACACTATCTATGAGAATCTTGGAAATCAAAATCCTGAGACCATAATATGAAAAGAACAAAATGTTGAGGATCACAGTATTACACTCCCTGACTTATCCCCTGCAGGACCCATGTTCACACTCGTTCTTGGATTCACACACCTGTGGGACCCATGTTAGCACTCGCTTCTGGGTTTACACTGGTAGGGATATTTGGTATTCGAGATTTCTAGAAATGTGGTCTTCACTGTTTACTCTTTCAATATCACAGTCTCAGGATTTTGATTTTCAAGACTGTGCTTCAAGATCGTCATAGTAAATTGTATACATACACAAACACATGTATACACACATGTACAGTGACATAGTAGAAAGAGTTACAAAAATATGCACAAAGTAGGGTAGTATCAGAGTATCATAAATTAGCTTCTTCATTAAAAAAATCAAAGACATATGCATATGTATGTATTGTGAAAACAATTAAGGGAGATTCACAAATGTTACCACTCTCGGTAAGCCAACTTTACTGCTCGTGGTCACTGTATCTGATTCAGGCACAACCCTATCACAGTGCTGTAACACAAAGTGATGCAGCATCCCAATGGACCATGCCACTGAGGCATTCCAAAGTAGGGGCCTATGCTAATTAGCCATGTCTTCTCTCCCAGAAGTGCCTGTGATTCTTTGAATCTCTCAGCAATGTAAGTTAGCAAACAAAGCTGTGTTAATGAACATGTCCAAAAGTTCACCCATTGCTTTCTGTGGGTGAGAATACATTAGAGGCAAGTGCCAGGGAGATTAGCAGACAAGTAGTGGTGGATGTGTTTGCATGAGTTTGTAGCAGTATGGCTACATAAGGGAGTGTATACAGAGGAATTAACGGTTTCAGCTGTGTGTGTCTGTGTTTGTGACTTTGCCTGAGTGGTCACAGTGGAGGGTAGTTAGGGGGTGTGTGTATGTGTGTGTGCATATTTGTGTATGTGTGAATGAGTGAGAACAGGTGGTGGAGGAGCCGTGTGTGTGTGTGTGTGTGTGTGTGTGTGTGTGTGTGTGTATACGCGTGCACGCCTGTGTGCTCATGGGGTATCATACCTCTAAAATTACTTATATTAATGATCAAATCCTTCAACATTGAGGGGAGGCATTAGACACCACTGATACGTAAAAGAGAATATAATATAACAACACTTTTGGAGAATGAAAAGAACTTTGGTTTGGAGGGAACAGTAGACAACATGGATAAGTAAAAAAAGCTTTGAACCCTGTACCCTTGGCACACAAGCAAGCTCTTTACCAGAGTCAGAGTGTTAGTTCTTTTTACTACCGCTAGACACCAGGGATTTTCAATATATTACTGTAAGTCACTGAAAAAAACGTTAAAGTTAAAAGGGAGAGAGTTTCAAACATCACCCCCTTGGCACAGAAAGCAACTACCTAGCAGGCCAGAGCTTTAACTCTCTACACTAAGTGTCTGGCATTATGGACTGACTGCAATGGTCTGTGAGTTATGAGAGACAGGACACCTACAACCGGCAAAATCAGGGAAAGTTGAGAGGGATATGGGTGTATCCATTTTGGGGGGAGTTGCTATACTTGAATATGGCTGTGCTAAGGCTTCTGGCTAAAGATGGGAGAAACACTATATGACACCAGGCAGAAGTGTTTAATTATTACTTGAGCACATTTCAATACTCAGTAGAGCAAAAGGCAAAGCATCACAATGCACTTCCTGAACAATAAGAAGAATGAAACCCTAATGCTTGGCATTATTGACTGACTAAGGCTCCATGATTTATGAGGGGCAGGAACAAAGCAGCAGATATCAGGAATGTTCTGTCAACTCAAGGGCAATTAAGAGGTATGTGTGTGTGTATTTGTGTGTGTGTGTGTGTGTGTGTGTGTGTGTGTGTGTGTGTGTGTGTGTGTGTGTGTGTGTGTGTGTGTGTGTGTGTGTGTGTGTGTGTGTCTGTGTGTGTGTGTGTGTGTGTCTGTGTGTGTTTTGTGTGTGTGTGTGTGTGTGTGTGTGTGTGTGTGTGTGTGTGTGTGTGTGTGTGTGTGTGTGTGTGTGTGTGACTCTATGTCTTTGTGTGGGAGAGCAAATGGACAGGAACCTGTGTCAGTGTGATGCATGGGTTGCCCAAAGTGCTTACCACAGGATAATGCTGATTCACACTTGTGGTAATCACCAGTGATTCAGATACATGCAAATTAACTGATAAATACTGACATAGTTCCTCATTGCTGGGGGAATGTTTCTGAATCAAATTTTCCACGACTGCAGAAGAGTCCTCTTTATAAGGCTTGTTAAATAGCTGTACTATATTCAATTGATCAAAAATGGCTGCAGATGTCTACTTATTTATTTATTTATTCATTTTACATTTGTTGACCGGGCTAGTCTAACTGGATACATGTCCATTTTCAGTAGAGGCCCGGGGAGAAAAGCTCCGAGCAGCAACAATGTCAAGGAAATACAATAAAGTATAATTAAAATAATTAAAATAAAATAAAATTTGTTACAATATTAACATTAAAAGGTAGAGTTATACAGAGTTATTTAGCAAATTTAGGCTAGAATCAAATACTATGAGTAAAAACAAAAATTAAAACAGACGATAGATAAAGTAAAAAATTTTTTTTTTTTTTTTTTTTTTTAAGAAAGAGCAGGAGGGGGCAAGAGATATCAGTCAGGGTTGGAGCAGGGACAAAGCCAGTGGGATTTAAGATATTCTTTAAGATTCTTCTTAAAAAGTAGAGTAGAGGTAAGGTTGGAAAGTTCAGAAGGAACATGATTCCAGCTCTTTCCTATGGTGTTTGAGAAGAGTGAGTCCCCAGCTTTGTTGTTGGATTTAATGGCAGAGATTTGAAGTTAATTTGCTGAGCGTAGAGTTGCAAGATTTTTGTAAGGGGAGATGAGATTAGTGAAGATTGGGGTATTTTTAGGGTAGTAGAGGATCTTTTGGGTGATAACAAGTTGTTGAAAAAGTAATTGGTTCTGTAGTTCTAACCATCCCAGCTGTTTGAGGTTGTGACAATGATGCGTTCTAAATGGGGTACCAGAAGCAAATCTGGTTATGTTATTATAACAGGTGGAGAGTTTGGTAAGGTTGGTTTTAGAAAGATTAGTATAGATAGCAGAAGCATAGAACAGGGTGGAGATTAGGTGGGTTTGGGCTATAGTGTTTCTGGCTGCAGGGGTAAGGAAGGATTTGATTCTGTATAAGGTCCCTAGTTTTTTGTTTACCGTCTTTATAGTGGAATTAATATGGTCATTGTAGCTAAGGTTGTTGTCTATTGTAACACCTAGAAGATGTATACTTCGATACTTCCCTTATAAAAGCATTTTAAATTAAATTGATCAGTAATGTGAAAGAATACATGGAACAGATCTACTCTAAAGGTAGTACTTAACCAGACTCCCACTCTTTTTCTTGTTTCTCCTCTGTGCTTGGTGAAAACTTAAGATCTCCACAGGAACTGGTAGGCGTTCAAGGAGAGCTCCAGTGTAAAAACAGAGTTCCAAATTAGGCATTTTTGCCACCACAGTGTGCTCCTTCATTGGTGTCTGTAGAACTGTCGTTTGATTAGCAGTCATTCAAGGCTGGCCAGATAAGTCCCCCGTTGAGGAAACCCTTTCAAGAAAATTATTTTTCCTGAGGAAAACTTGTGTTTTTCTGACTAAAATGTTGCAGTTGCTAGGAAACTGATTTTTTCTGGGGACTGTCACTGCATTTCTAATAGGGTTTGTGTGTAAATGTTTAAGTAAACTTTTTGTGTAAAAAAAATTGGGGGGACAGAATGTTCATACAGGTTTTGTAGGTTTGTGTATTTTGAGCAGGATAATTTACTGTTGGGGGACTGTCAGTGGTTTATTTATTTCAGTACCAGTTCTCTGCTTTACCCTTTACTGACTCATCCAGGCTCCTCTGTAAGCCTTTAAGGCTGCTAACATATGGAACAACTGCTAGTCTCTGCAGTTTTACCTTCCTTTGCCTGCAAGAAGAAAAATGTTGTTAGGGATTCTTTTGAGTGTCAGGTCAGCTCCTGTTATGCCTCATCTGCTGATGGGTAACTCTGCTGTGACTGCTTGTTTTTCACTCTGTCCGTCTGGTGTTCCTTCTGCAACCACTACGGACCAGGGTCTATGACATCTGCAGGTGTAAGGATGCCCTTGGTGGGCAAAGGAGAACCACTCTTATTGGTCTCAAGGGAAGGGGCAGGTGAAGTTTCTTTACTCAGCCAGGATAGGGATCCTAAATTTGGAATGAGTATACGTATTGAGAGTTGATCATTTTCCAGGGAGTTTTCCAAGACAAATGAACATAGTGAAAAAATTATCTCCTGTTTAGATTTCAGTGTACTGGGAAGATTTGCTGATAGTTCATTACTTCCCTTTCTTTGCCTACTACTTATTCAAGTAAGAAAAAGAGTTCCCTTTATGACTTTGATTTTCGGTCAGAAGAGCAGGCATTGCAAGGGAATAGTTGTACTTCAGGAATTTATTTTCAATCTAACCATTGTGATTCTGAAGAAAGTATAGTTTCATATTTCCTTCTTGAAGATTTATGTTTTTCTGAGGCTTTATTTAGGATGAAAGGGGGATGTTCTTCGTATTTCACTGTTGCAGTCATTACATTTGGTAATCTGCTGGCAGGTTGCCCTCAGTCGGCCTGAATAACAAAGTCTTGGGTCCTGCATCGGTTGCTGTCTCCTCTTCCATGACATCAGGTCATCAGGGGTATAAAACATGCAGCCGACGCCATTTTAATCAGCCATTCTTGCCGCGCGGTGCCTGAAGCAGAAGCAGTTCGCAAGTGCTGGTCGGCCGACTCCTGAAATTTTCGTTTACGAGTTTCAGAACCAAAGTCTTCAAACTAAAGCTAAGTACCTCGTTGGGGAAACTTTTTCTTGCTCCTTACCGATGTCAGTAAAAATTAATAATTGTATTACTTGTGGGAAGCAAATACCTCATAAGGATTTTCATTTGTACTGTATTCCTTGCCTAGGCCCTGACCACAACATGCCTTGCTGTTGGTTTTGTGCTAAATTTAACAAACACACTATTAAGTGTCAGTATATTTTTGCTTCTAAATACTTTGGTTCAAGATTTAACTATCCTGAAATGTCATCGGTTAGCAATCCGACTACCGGAATTCACAAAAAATGCAAAGAAAAGACAGAGACAGACCATCGAGGTCCAAACACCGACGACGAAGCTTCTCCTAAGCCAGTCGATGGTTCGCCAGTACTCAGTGAGGTGCTTTTGCAGCCCCTGATGCCCGCTACTTTTGAGTCACAGGCCTCTACCGAGACCCATTTGGAGTCCGGTATGCCGCGAGATTCTTCAAGTATTGAAACCACGGATGTCTGTCCCTTGGAGCCACTGAGCAGGCATCAGCTTCTGAGGGTGTTTTCAGGCCTAAAGATTTGTATATTAAACCGATGCCATCATCAAAAACAAGGCCAAAACCAACTACTATATCTAAAAAAACCGAGGCATGAGCCACGTCCTCAGGCCCCTTTGCCTAAAAAACAAATGATCAAAATGGCTGAGGATTTAATTACCTTGATCAGGGGTTCCCAACCCCCTCTAGCTAAGAGGCCTAGGCAAGGCACTGATTATGAATTTTCAGATCAGGTTTCCATTTCCTCTGATTCCTCTTCTGATCAGGAATTTTTTATCCTCCCTTATGAGGACTCTGATGCAGAAGAATCCATCCCTTCTGCTTCTCCTCCTGAGGATTTTTCTCTTGGAGAGACTTTGCATACCTTAAGAAAACATTTTCATTGGGAGAGTCAAGACTTTTCAGAATCCAAAAAGAGGCTTAGGGATTTTCTTCTTCTTCCTCAGCATAGGCCTTTGGCTATACCTCCTGTTTTAGACATTGTTGATGATGTTTTCTCAGAATCCAGCATGGCTCCTGATTCCCTGCCTCCGGCTCCTAGTAAGCCAGACAGATATTACAGGGTTCCTGATTCCCACAAGTTTCTTTTCAAAAATCCTACTGCTGACCCTGAAACTATTTCTCAAGGTCCCAAGGGTGTTAAGACTTTTACTGTTAAAATCCTACCCCTTCTGATAGAGACTCCAGGGCGCTGGATAGATGGGGTAAGAAGGTTTATACGTCTGCAACCCTGGCAATCAGGGCTTTAAACTGTCAATTTCATATGCTTAAATACCAACAGCATGTCATGGGCTTACTGAAACAGAAAATGATGTTGATTTCTGATTGTGTGGAAAACAGAGTTACAAGATTTATTCCAATCAGCTCAACAAGTTGGAAAGCATACTTTGCAATGTGGTTTTGATTCCTTGGAGGCCTCTTGCAGGGCGCCTAACTGGATCTGTGATAAGAAGGCATGCTTGGCTCAAGCAGCAAAATCTGCCTGATCATGTTAAAGCTAAATTGTTGGATGCTCCTTTACAGCAGGACAGTCTGTTTGGTAATAAGGCAGAAGAAGTTTTAAAAAAGATGGAAGACAAAGCTAAATCTATGTAAACTGTAAAATATTTCTTGCAAGTGCAACCACCTAGGTTCAGTAGGCACTGCCCTACTAAGAATTGGTCCTTTCCAGTACCCAACAGAGCTGCTCAGGTCAAACCCAGACACTCCAAAGGCTCCAGGTTTCAGCCACAAGGATCTTACAGGGCAAAACAATGGGGTGCCTCCACCTCCAAATCAGGAAGTAGCAAAGCACCACCCTACGATAAACAGTCCCAATGACTTTACTGTGCCATTTCCAAGCACTTATCTTTTGGCAGCCCCTTTGGGGGCAAAACTAGCACTTCATGTTCAAAACTGGTATCTAATTACCCAGGACAAGTGGGTCTTGAATATAGTATCCCAGGGGTACAGATTTCATTTCCACACATTACCAATTCCAAACTGATGGCCAGATCTGCCCCCAAATCAGTGGGCAGAGGCCCAGAAACAAGTCATGTCCCTCATGGATATGGGGGCTATTCAACCAGTACCAGAAAAGGAAAAAGGACAAGGTTTTTACTCAAGATTTTCCTAGTACCCAGAAAAGACAAATCATGGCGTCCTATTCTGGACTTATCCATTCTAAATACTTTTCTGGACACACCAAAATTCAAGATGCTGACTCTACAACAGCTACTGCCTATGCTAGGCAAGAATGCCTAGTTGGTACTCTAGACTTAAAAGAGGCTTACCTGCATATCCCAATCAGGGAATCTTGCAGAAGATACCTCCACTTCAAAGCAGGCTATTTGCATTACCAGTTCTCTGCACTGCCCTTTGGCTTATCTACTGTGCCCAGGGTCTTCACAAAGTGCCTGGTACCAGTAATTGCATTTTGCAGACAAAGAAACATTCACATTTATCCTTATTTGGACGATTGTCTAATTCAGGCAGAGGACAAGGACACCCTTCTACAACATCTGGCGTTTGTAAAAAGGCTTCTAACATGCCTTGGGTACACCATAAACGAAAAGAAATCACAACTGGTACCCTCTCAAATAATTACATTCCTGGGTGCAAGCTTGAATACAACTGCCGAGATGTCTTATCTCATGCCAGACAAACAAATTCAATTGATAACATACTTCAAACAAGTGGCCACCAAAACCCAGCTATCTGCCAGACAAATTCTGCAGGCTTTGGGGTTCATGGCATCCTGCATTCTACTAATTCCATATGCAAGACTGCATATTAGGAAACTTCAATGGTACCTACAAATTTTATGGAGTCAACATTGTCACAGCCTGGAAACATTGATTCCTCTCATTCCTTGCCTGCAGCAGGAGTTCCTTTGGTGGGCAGAGGCCTGTCACCAAAACAAGGGACTGTCATTCATTCTACCCCCTGCCACCCAAACCCTGACTACAGATGCATCAGACTATGCTTGGGGGGCCCATCTGGCAGGGAGATGCATTCAGGGCGAATGGAGCCCAAATCAAATGCACCTACATATCAACCAGAAAGAAATGCTTGCTGTACAGAATGCTCTGACAGCATTCAAGGACTTCCTTCATCCAGGACAACTACTGATAAAGACAGACAACACCACAGTTATGTGGTACATAAACAGGCAGGGGGGTACCCACTTCCACCCCCTTTGCAGACTAGCCATGGCCTTGTGGAACACAGCCTTGACTAACCAAATGCATCTACAAGCTCAATTCCTGCCAGGAAAGCAAAATACTCTGGCAGATGACCTAAGCAGAAATCTTATGGACCCACAAGAATGGAAACTGGATCCACACATCTTCAGCATGTTGACACAAACATGGGGGAGCCCACACATAGATCTTTTTGCCTCTCCCCAAAACTACCAGTTAGACAAATTCTACACAAGAACTCATCACAAAAAAGCTTGGAAAGTGGATGCTCTATCCTTCAGCTGGAAAAACCTATCAGTCTATGCTTTTCCCTCTCTGCCTCTGCTCTCCAAGGTTTTACTAAATGTCAGACAGGAAAAAACAAAAATGATTCTGATTGCTCCGGACTGCCCTCGCCAACACTGGTACCCGCTTCTAAGGAATATGTCACACCTTCCTCCGTGGTACTTGCCTCAGCCACCTCATCTATTGTCTCAGCAGAACTATCAAATTCTGCACACTCAGCTCCAAACTGAATCTTGCAGCATGGCTAATCAACTAATTTCACCAATCACATTTCTCAGTAAACCTGTGATGGATGTCATTTTGGAGGCTAGAAGGCCTAGTACTAGAAAATCTTATGCTGATAAATGGAAGAGATTCTGTGCCTGGAAGCAAGCACAAGGAATAAACACAGCAAGACCCAGTATTCCTCAGATATTGCAATATTTAACTGAGATGCTTCACAAGGGCCTATCTTTTTCTTCTATAAAAATCCATGCCTCTGCCATCTCGGCTCATTACAACACAGAGCCTCCTCTCATTTCTCATCCCCTGCTAAAGCACTACCTCAGAGGGGTCAAACATTTGCGACCTCCCAGGAGAGCACCGACTCCTGCATGGGACCTCAATTTTGTGCTGGAAAAACTCACCCTACCTCCTTTTGAACCAGCTGCTACTGCAGACAATAACATTTCTTTCTTGGAAGACAGCCTTTCTTTTAGCAGTCACTTCAGCTAGAAGGATTTCACAACTGCAGGCTCTCATGGCAGTCGAGCCTTTCATTATCTTTTATCTGGACAGGATAGCCCTCAGGACCAATCCTTCTTTTATGCCTAAGGTAGTATCCAGTGTGGCTCTTAACCAGACCATTCATCTGCCAACTTTTTCCCAAATCCGCAGAACAAGGGTGAGCGGATTCTGCATTCATTGGATGTACACAGACAACTAAGATTCTACTTAAACAGGGCAAAATCTCTAAGAAATTCTGAACAATTACTGGTGGCATTTGCTGCAGGGGCAGAAGGGAAGGCTATATCAAAGCAGACTATTTCAAAATGGATAAGCCATTGTATTCGTTTCTGCTACATGCACCATGATAAACCTGTCTCCAAGGGGATCGGATCCCATTCCACCAGGGCTGCATCTACTTCTGCAGCTTTTCTCAGGGGGTTCCTACCAGAGACATTCTATAAGCTGCTACTTGGAGCTCAGTGCATACATTTACAAAACATTACTATTTACCTCTCTTTTCTAAATCCAGGGCAGGCTTTGTCACTGCTGTCCTGCAGGGCCTTATAGCTGCTCCTAATGCTGTATAATTCCATCCTCCCATTATTGCTTTGGGATTCTACCCAAATGTAATGACTGCAACAGTGAAACACGAAGAACATAGTACAGTTGTGTGCACTTACCATAAATGTAGATGTTCGAGTGTATTCACTGTTGCAGTCTGGGTTACCCACCCACCAGCCCCCTTTCTTCTCTATTATTATATCTCTTCTTTCCTTCACTATGCTCAAAAGCCTTTGTGGTGTATTTGCTTTTAGTTGGAGAAAAATGTTTTGTGTTCTAAAATACATGTATGTATGTTTATGTATATATATATATATATATATATATATATATATATATATATATATATATATATATGTGTGTGTGTGTATATATATATATATATATATATATATATATATATATATATATATATATATATATATATATATATATATTTTTTTTTTTTTTGGCTCCCCATTTGGGGGGCACCTGACATCTGGGGCAAGAAAAACTGATTAAAATGGCATTGGCTGCATGTTTTATACCCCTGATGACCTGACATCATGGAAGAGGAGACAGCAACTGATGCAGAACCCAAGACTTTGTTATTCAGGCCGACTGAGGGCAACCTGCCAGCAGATTACCCAAATGTAATGACTGCAACAGTGAATACACTCGAACATCTACATTTATGGTAACTGTACACAACTGTACTTTTTTAGTGGGAGAAGAATTAATTCCTATTGCACAGAAAATGTATTCTGATTGGCTACAGTTTGATATGTCTAAACATGCAGCTCTTCCTGCTTTTCTACCTGATTTGGACAGTGTTTTTTTCTCACTAGGTCTAGCTTGCCTGACAGTCAACCTCCTGCCCCCATGAAGTCTGAAAGATTATACAGGGTGCCTCAGACTCATACATATTTGTTTTCCAACCCTAAAGTAGATCCAGTTGTAATTTCTTTGTCCAGACCTCCTTCTGCTAAGCAGGTTACTGCTGCTAACCCCATTCCCTCTGACAAGGATGGAAAAGCTTTTGACAAGTGGGAGACGAAAGTGTATTTTATGCTACTTTAACTTTCAGAATTTTAAACTGTTGAGCTCATATGTTAACACTTTTACTTCTCTCTTGAGAACATGCAAAAGTTAATAGTTAATAGCTAACTTTTCTTCTTCTGAGGTAAAAGTTATTTGACTGCCCCTTTTCATGTTACTAAAATGTGCATCTGATGCTGATTCTTGCTCCAGAGCTGTTGCTTTTGGATCAGAAATGAGAAGATTGGCTTGGCTTTGTTCTCAAAACCTTCCTTAAAATGTTAAAACTGAAATTATAAATCCCCTCTTAGACAAGAAAGTTCTGCTTGCAGCTGAGGTGCTCAAGAAGTATGATAAAAGGGGAAAGTTGATTCAGAAGTTGATAACATTTTCAACCCTCTTTTTTTAAGCAAGTAAAGATTTCTGTTCATCCTCAGCTCCTTTTTTCAATAAGCAATTTAAGCAGCAATGAACCATCAAACAGGGCTTTAAAAAGCAGTGACAGTGAGGCTCTAAAAAGAAAGAAAAAGCCTGTAAAAAGGAAGGGCAGCCCTCCCATACCAGATTCTGGCAGATAAATGGGATTTGAAGGTATTTCAGCAGGAGTACACTTGGAAGTGGGAATTCCTCTCTCTATTTTAGGGGATTCCTCCTTGTCCTGTGAACCAAGTCTCCTTGTTTTTCCTCCCATTCTGCATCTAATGCTTTGCACAGGGAATAATAGAACCAGTGCGCCTCTGCCAGATCGGCAGAGCATTTTGTTCAAATATTTTTCCGATACCAAAGGAGGAGAGATCCTGGAGGTTGCCTGTGCTGCACCTTTCCTTTCTTAATCTTTTTGTCAAGATTCCAAAGTGCAAAGTGGTTTCCTTTCATTCCGCTTTACCTTTGCTCCATTCTCTAGTTTTCATGGTAAAGCTAGACTTAATGATTTTCATCACATTCACATTGCCAGGCTGTTCAGACTTTTTTGTAAAGATTGTCTGTGTCTGGCTTACATTTTCAGTTTCCATCTTACCCTGTGGACACTGCATCAAGGATGAATATTCACAAAGTGACTAGTTCCAGTAATTGCTTAATGAAGATTTCAAGGTATTCACATCATTCTTTATTTGGTTGGGTGTCTTTTCTTTACAGACTCATCTTTTCCAGCTGAAAAATGTCTTTAGCAACTGTTCAGAATCTCATACTAACTCTGGGTTTTCAGATCAACTTACAAAAAACTTCTGTTATCCCTTCTCACAACATTGTATTCCTGGGATGTTTGTAAGATTCTGCCCTGGGAGGAGCCTTTTCTTTTTCCAGACAAAGTAGAGATGTTTCAACAGTTATTCATGAACTTTTTCCATTCAAAGCAAGTTATCTGCAAGGGAATTTGTCAGAATTTCGGGTTACATGGCATCAGTGATACTCATGCTTACCCTGGCCAGATGCCATGTGAGAAACATCCAGTGGTACCTCAAATCAGTCTGGATTCAACATCTTTACCCTTTATCTTTTCAGATCCCTGTTTTGGAGATTGTTAGAAGAGAGAGATTCTCTGGTGTGTATAAAGATGTCTTGCCATCCAGGTCTCCCATTTGACCCCTCTCCATTCTGTCACTACAGATAAGCCAGACCTGGTGTAGGGAGCAGTTTTTCGAGTGGTGAAAGTGCAGGGTATATGGAATCCTCACAACAGACTGAAGCACATAAATGTTGAAGGGATGTTGGCAGTGATCTGCTCTGAAATTCTTAAATCATATCTGGTTCCCAAGACAGCTGCATGTTTACACAGACAGCATTATAGTGATGTGGTATGGAAATAAAGAAGGGGTTATCAGATTGTACCGTTTGCATGCTTGCTGTAGTAACCTGGGACATAGCATCCCAGCTCAGTTTGACTCTTCAGGCTTCATACTTTACATCAGAGCAAAACTAGGTTACAGACAAGCTAAGCAGGACCAGGACAGACCCTCACAATAATTGCTGTTTCTGTGAGGAACACCTTAAGTAGATATGTCTGCTTTCTCTCGGAACAATGGAAGTAATTTTGCTCCAGGACTCATTGCAAATAGGCCCAGAAGAACAGATGTCTTCTCATTTCCATGCATGTGAATGTTCCTCTATGCTTCGATCCTTTCTACTGATATCCAAGGTTCTTTTAAAGATCCAGAAGGACTTCTCAGAAATTGTGGTGATGACTCCTGCTTGGCTCAGGTAACAGTGATTCTCCCTTCTTTCCAGTCGGGCCGAAGGCAATTACCACAGGCTTTTCCCCAGATTAGTTTTGCTCACACAAGACAGTGATTGTTCAAAGAACCCCAACCTGAAAACATTTCATCTAACTACATGGTTGACATAATTTTGAGACATTCTAGGCACATTTTTTTTCTGAGGACATGCAGCAGGTACTAAAGGAGGCAGAAAAAAAATGCTATTAGAAAATCGTATATGCACAAGTGGAAAAGATTTTCTTGTTGGTGCCAGTCCAAGAACCAGGACCCTCTTCAGGCCCTGCTGCCTCTGTTTCTTGATTATTTGTGTGAGTTACTGTCCTCTGGCCTTTCTTATTTCTCTGTCAAGGTTAATTTTATTTATTTATTGTTATTTTATATTTGTTGACTGGGTTTTTCAGTGGAGGCCCGAGGAGAAAAACTCCAACAGAAAAAAGAAATTTTACATATTGAATACATATAGAAATAGATTCATCACATGGATACATTCATAATTACATATTATATATATAATAGTGCAATAGTTACATAGCTGAAATATTTTACTAGTTATGTTTGTACAGTGATGTACCAAGAGGAGAAGATAAAGTAGTAAGTTTATTTATTGAAGGGAAGGAAGAGAGAAGAGAAGTAGAAGGTTATAGGGGAGTGTTTATGGGGATAATTACACTGGCAAGTCCATTTTTCATAAAGGTATTTTTTGTAGCAGTTTTGAATTGATTGGGATGTTCAGGGGATCTTATATCTAGTGGTAGGCTAGTCCAGGCCTTGGAAGGGTTAAGGTGACCCATTTTGGTCCTTGGTTTGTAGATTTTTAGTAGGCCTTGTTCAGAACTGCGGAGTAGTCTAGTGGGTAGGTAATGAGAGATTAGCGATGAGATAGTTGGACAGAAAGAGGGTGTGTAGAGAATGGAATGAATAATCTGAAACTGATTATACTGAAACAGGTTAGGTAATTCTAGCCAATTTAGTTCTTTTAGTGAGAGACAATGGTGGGACTTGTAAGAATTTTGGGCAGCAGATCTGGCAATCCTGTTATAAGTTGTTTCTAACTTGTTTAGTAGTCCAGTGTTGAGGCTGGTGAGAATTTGGAAGCTATAAAGTAAAGTGGGTAAGAGGTAGGCATTTGAAGGGGTTAGTTTTGCTGTTTTGGTAAGATGTTTTTTGTTTCTATAGAGGAGAAGTAGCTTGAGATTTGTTTTTCGGATATAATTATTGATGTATAAATCAAAGGTTAGTCTATCATCAATAGTAACACCTAAGAGTTTTGTACTGGTGTCCACCTGCATTTAAGTATTATTTTGTGACAGTATGGAGAAGGAAGACTTTATGTGGTTAAGGTTTTTAGGGATAAAGAGTTGTAATTTGGTTTTCTTTGGATTAAGGATAAGTTGGTTTTCAGATAGCCAGTTTTCTACAGAGTTAAAAGAGGACTGTGTGTCTGATTTTAGTTAAGTTGGTGACTCAGCAGTAGTGATAAGAGTAGAATAATCTGTGTATTGTATCAGTGAGGATCCAGGACAGGAAGAGTAAAGAAGGTTGGTAAAGATGTTAAAAAGAAGTGCCCAAAGATGGATCCTTGTGGAACACCCGTTTTAACAGGAGGAAGAGGGAAGGGGTGAAAGTAGAGAGCCATTTGACTGATTGGAGTCTATCAGAGAGAGAGCTGTTAAACCAAGATATGTTGGATGGAGAGAAGTTTAAGTTTGCTAGTTTAAGAAGAAGAAGAAGTTTATGAGAGACTGTATCAAAGGCTTTAGAGGTCAATGAAGAGAGAGGAAATACGTTTGTTCCTGTCTCTAGCTAGTGATACAGAGTTTAGGAAAGACAGGAGAGCTGTAGTAGTGCTGTGTATGGGACGAAAGCCATGTTGGATAGGTGTGAGTAGATTTTCTTGCAGAAGATAGTGTAAGACTTGATTGTGTATACATTTTTCCAGAATTTTGGGGAGTGGTGAGAGTATGGCTATGGGTCTAAAATTAGATGTTATGTAGTCCTATCTCCCCGTAATTCTTGCTGGATGGGTTCGGAGCCAATACTCTGATCCGGCTCAGCCGATACTAAAGCTCAAGAGCTTTTACTGGCTCGAGGCTAACCCCTATCCCATGGTGCATCACGGCAATTCCCCAGATCTCGTTTGCTGCGAAAGCTTCGAGGTTGTCTCCTTACTGGCTCGTTGGCTAAGTAGAATATTTTTTCAATAATATTTTATATTTTTGTCTAATTTTCCTCTATTATTCTATATTAAGAGTTTTACCTATTACCTGTGTGATTGTTGAGAGAGTTTGCTCCCCTGTCCCCTTTATTGAGGATTGTATGGCCTGTTTTAGTTAAGAGGGCCGTAGTTGCCCATTTAAATTAGAGGGCCTTCCTCTCTGAGTGCAAGTCCTTCTTTCCTTTTTACCATTATAAAAGAAAAAAAATATATATATATATATATATTTATATATATATATATATATATATATATATATATATATATATGTGTGTGTGTATATATTATTCTTTCTTTGTTAGTGGTACTTTGCCGTGTTGTTATTGTATTGTATTGTTCTCTTTATTACCAGGAAAATGTCCAAAGATAAAGACAGAGATCATAAAGAACACCGCCCTTCTGGGTTTAAAAAATGCGACGTGTTCTCAACAAAATGTCTTTAACTGACAGCCACACCAGCTGTGTGTACTGTCTTGGAGAGGCTCATTTACAAGAACCCTGTACTTTGTCATGCCTTTAGTACTAGAGTTCTTAATGAAAGAAAAAGAAAACTGATAGACAGGGGTCTTATGACTAGTTCCTTCCAGGAACAGCTGGAATTTCGTCAGACAGTTCCCAAAACTCTGAAAAGAAAATCTCCATCGGTTCCAGCTTCGGAATCATCAGAGATGTCTAAAGCGACGAAGCCGAGGTGTTCTGGCCCTGATTCCACTTCTTCTGTCTCGGTGCCATCTGTTTCTTCAGTGCCGAGACAACCTTCTGTATCGAGACACTCACCTGTTTTGGATCGCATCTCACCAACCTTGAGATCTCCTATTTTGGAAAGGAGGAGATCTCCTTCTATCTCCAACCGTTCCTCTAGGACACTTTCTGATGAGGATGTCAAGCGGGTGGTGAAGAGGCTGCTCTGTGACCCGGCGCTGGCTAAAAAGTTAGCTCTTCCGGACCCAAAGGATTCGGAGCCATCCCATCTTCAGGCTACTGCTCCTCCTCCGACTGCTTCACTCTCAGAGTTGAACACTTTGGGTCCTTCTGTGCTGGATCCGGTTCTGAGAATTCTTCCTGCTTCCTTGGAACCAGTAACTCTGTCCTTATCGTCTCAGTCTGGAGCCGAGGGCCCTGGGAGCCAACGCTCTCAGGTCGACTCCAAGAGGGATAGTCACCCCAGTTTTTCTTCAGAGCCAACCCTCCATCTTGGTGCTTCAACTTGACTGATCTTGGTTCCCACGTCTGCTTCAGAACCTGTCCCTCCTGCTCGGAGCCGACCTTCCATTTCCTTGGAGCAGAGGTCTTCTTCTTCGGAGCGGGCCGGTAAGGCCTTCGAAGCAATAGAGAAGACTTTGTCCAGTGCCAAAGCCCTGCCTTTGGACCTGATGTCCCTCCAGCAGTCGGTAGCAACCTCTTCTCTCCCATCTGTTCCTCAGTGTAGGGAACCAGAGACTCAAGGTACCCCCATTGGAGGTGTCCCCTATTCTGAGACCTCCCCAGATTATCCCACTGGAGAGGTCCCTCGTAAGAGACTTTATAAGAGGAAGCACATCGACTCACCTGAGTCTGTCACTTCAGACACTGATTTGGATGAGTCAGAAGGGCCCCCAAATCCCCCTCTGAGGATGTCTCTTTTGCAGACATCCTTGAAATCCTTGTACAGAGGGGTGATTGGAAGATCTCTAACCCTATTGAGGACGAATCAGTGTACCTTGAGGCCTTTGGTTCCCGACCTTCCACCTCTTGGGTGACACCGCCATATGACCAACTTTTGGGGGGTCATATCCCAGAAAGCTTGGACCACCCAGACACAGTGGAGCTTGTCCCAAGGAGGCCAAACAAATTTATGTCCACTCCAGAAGACAAATCTTTTCTTTCTAAGGGAGTTCCTGTAGATGTTATGGTGATAGCAGCAGCCACGAAAAAGGAGTTGTCAGAGACATCTTTAAATATCCATCCTCCTAATAAAGAGTCTAGGACGATGGATAGGTATGGCAAGCGTACCTTCTCTTCAGCGACATTTAACTTACGATTGCTGAATTACCTGTCCCATTTTACTAGACTTCAGAGGGATCTCCTGAAAGAGTTGGGAGATACCCTTCAGGGTTCAGTAGCTTCGGGATCCACAGACAAGGTATCTGCGCAGCTGTCCACCCTTACATCTATCGCTAACACTTCCATGAGGCTGGTTTCCTATGCAGCTGACAGAGCGAGTAGGGCAGCTGCAGCAGGAATTTCTCTTAGGAGACATTCCTGGATGCATCTATGAAACTTTACAGAATCCTTTAAGTCTTCCTTTACCAACGTCCCCTTTGATGGTTCAACTCTTTTTGGTCCTCAGGTAAAAGAGACTTTGACCAGGTGCGAGCAGGAAGGGAAAACCTTATCTGCTGTTGCATTCCGTTTCTCCCTTCCTTCTAGACCCTATTCCAAAGGTCAAACAGGAGGGAAAATGAGGTTCTGTAAATCTCAAAAAGGTTTCCCTTGGGCACAAGGTCAACCCTCCCCTAGAGGCAGAGGGGGAGGGTATAATGGAAGACGCCATGCTCATGGAAGAGGGGTTCCGCAACATCAGGGAGATAGAGATGCTTTCTCTGATTGTCCCTTCCATAGCCCCTGAGGGGTTGCCCAACTGTCCATCTCTAGAGGCAGTCGGGGGTCGTCTCTCACTGTACCCAAGTGCCTGGCTACAAATTTCCCAAGATCATTGGGTACAAAACATAATTTCCAGAGGTTACCTCATTCCCTTTGTTTCCGATTCCCTGGTAAATCGGTCTTTACCAGATGTGCCACCCATTCAATTAGACCGTGCAACATCAGAGGTCATCTTGTTGCTTCAAAAAAAGAGTCATACAAGAAGTCCCCACAGAGCAAATAGGATCTGGAATTTACTCATGAATCTTTTTAGCTCCAAAAAAGACTGGGGACTGGAGATCAATTCTAGATCTCAGCAAACTCAACAAGTCTGTAAAGAAATCGAAGTTCCGTATGATCACTCTGCAGTCAATTTTTTTTTAATCGGGAAAGACAATTGGATGTGCTCCATAGATCTTCAGGATGCGTACTACCATATCAAAATGGACAGGCTTGCCAAAAGTCATCTACGCTTTCAGCTGGGAGCCAGTCATTTTCAATTTCGAAAACCCCCATTGGCCTCACTACAGCCCCCAGAATGATTCACCAAATGCATGGCAGTGGTAATGGCTCACCTGAGATGTCAAGGATTTCAGGTGTTTCCATATCTAGATGACTGGCTCCTCACTGCTACCACCAAGCACCAACTAATCCAAGCCAGGGAAAAGACTCTATCCTTGTGCGCCAGATTAGGGATTACAATAAATCTAAAAAAAAATCTGCCTTATCTCCATCGCAGAGCATTGTCTTCTTAAGCTCAGACATAGACTCAACCACCATGACAGCAAAACTAACACCAGAAAGGATAGAATCGTTACACAACCTAGTCAGATTCTTGCTGGAAAAAGACAAAGTACAGGCCAGGATAGCCCTTCAGGTTCTAGGGACTATGGCTTCCACCATTCTCTTAGTTCCCCTAGCCCATCTACACATGAGAGTACTTCAGTGGCTACTGTTTGCCCAGTGGTCAATGCAGGCTCTCCCCTTGTCTCACCTAATACTCATCATAAACTCCTGCAAGAAGGATCTAACATGGTGGTTACATACGTATCGGCTTCATCTAGGTCATACAATTGCCCCCCCCTCAACAAAATGCAGTCTTGACCACGGACGCTTCCCAAATAGGGTGGGGGGGCATTATCTGGGAATGACGGTCCAAGATATCTTGGCAGGATCACAAGAACCTCTTGCACATAAATGTTCTGGAGATGAGAGTGGTACTATACGTGTTGCAAGCAATTCACAGTTCTCTTCCCATCGGGACAATTGCGATTCAATCAGGCAACATGTCTGTAGTGTGGTACATAAAAAAGCAAGGGGGAACCAAATCTTACCCACTTTGTTGAGAGGCACTAAGAGTATGGAAATGGCGATGGACACTCAACACTTTCTGGTAGCAACGCACATTCCGAGGAAGTCCAGTGTGATAGCAGACAAACTGAGTCGAGCAATTCAGATGCCTCACGAGTGGTCCCTGAATACAGAAGATGCGGAAGAGATATTCCGAAAATGGGACCAGCCTTGCTGCAACCTATTTGCCACGTACATGAACACCAAATGTAGCGACTACTTTGCCCTCATTCCCCATCTGTAGATGTCACCCAGGGATGCTGTGGTCCACAATTGGCCTATGGGACACCTTTATGCTTTTCCACCCTTTCCTGTCATTACCAAAAGTGATTCAGAAAGCAAAACTGTTGAAGAGTACCCTGATCCTCATTGCTCCTTACTGGCCTTGCCAAGTCTGGTTACCCTTCCTGTGGCCCTGTCTCTTAGAGGAACCATGGATTCTGGAACCATCTCCAGACTTCCTGATTCATCAGTCAGGACAGTTCCATCCTACCATCCAAACCCTGAAACTGGCAAGCATGGCTGCTCCAGTTCCAAGAATAGCCAGGTGTATTTCCCTTTCTCCTACAGTTAAACACATCCTGATTTCTTCACACAAACCTTCCACCAGGAAGTTGTATTCCAGTAAATGGAAAAGGTTCTCCATTTGGACAGTTAACCAAGGCATAGATCCCTACTCAGCCCCCATAGAGTCTTTTTTGTCATTCCATGCATCTATTTTTCAAGAAGGAGCTGCAGCTGCTACCATTAGAGTTCAGTTAGCTGCCACTAATCATTTTGGCTACATGGGAAATCCAATTATGTCCCCCTCTTTCTGCAAAACCTTTTTGAAAGGAGTCCTCCTCCTCAGACCTCCAATCAGGCAACCACCGGAGCCCTGGGACCTGAACTTTGTTCTCACCTCTTTGATTTCTCCACCCTTTGAACCGTCTTCTTCATCCGACTTGAAATTGTTGTCTTGGAAGACATTGTTCTTAGTTGCTATAACATCTGCTAGGAGAGTTTCAGAATTGCAAGCCCTCACCATTCGACCTCCTTATATTATTTTCCACAAGGATAGAGTCTCCCTCAGAACTAATCCTTCTTTTCTCCCTAAGGTATGTTCAGAATATAATCTTAATACAACTAACGAATTACCAGTATTCTTCCCAAATTCCAGTAACAAATCAGAATACAGACTACACCAATAAGACGTCCACAGAATTCTCCAATTTTACCTGCACAGGACTAAAGATTTTAAAAAATCGGACCAATTGTTTATTTCCTTCTCAGACAAAAACAAAGGCTTGCCCGTCTCTAAGGTCACTTTGTCTAAATGGCTTTCAGACTGTATCGCATTTGCTTACAAAACTGCTGGGAAACAACTACCTGCTAAAGTAAAATGCCATTCAACCAGGACAGTATCAACTTCATATGCCTTTAGATCAAAACTCCCAATTGATACCATTTGTGCAGCAGCTACTAGGGCAAGACTTCATACCTTTGTCACTCATTACAAATTGGATTTGGCCTCCCGGGACAGGTCATCCTTTGAGTCCACTGTGCTGAAGAGTCTCTTTGCATGAGCCACCCGGGATAAAGGTGCTAGGGATGCTGTCCCATCCAGCAAGAATTACAGCGAGGTAGGACTACATAACATAAGAAGTTATGTACTTACCATAACGTTCTATGTTTGTAGTCCATCTCGCCTACATTCTTGCATCCCACCCTCCTTCCCCCTTCCTGTATCCTGGAGGAACTGGTGGACTTTCCATTATGCTGTCTGACCTTGTTGTAGTTGTCCGTCCACATGGCATGGATAGTCATAGTTTGTTACTATTATGTATGTAGTTACTTTCTTGCAAACAAGATCTGGGGAATTGCTGTGATGCACCATGGGATAGGGGTTAGCCTCGAGCCAGTAAAAGCTCTCGAGCTTTAGTATCGGACGAGAACCCATCAAGCAAGAATGTAGGCGAGATGGACTGCAAACATGGAACGTTATGGTAAGTACATAACTTCTTTTTATATCTGTGGAGTTTCCTCCTGTGTGTATTGGAAGGGTGTAAAATTGCTTCCAGATGGAAGGGACGGTGGATTCCATAATAGAGCAGTTTATTAGAATAGAAACTGGGAATTTGTCAGACACTTGTTTGTCTGCCCTTAGATCCCCTTTCCCCTTTTCTATCCACCTACAACTCAAAACAGTTTTTGAAAGGGGTTTTACATATCTAACTAGGAAACCTCCTCCTTGGGAACTTAACTATATATTTTAAAAGCTTACATTTTTCCATTTGAAATGGTTCATCAGGCTGAAATGAGATCCTTAACAAAAAAACAGTTTTATTCCTTGCTCTGACTTCTGCTTGGAGTATATCTGAGTTGCAAGCACTTATGGGTGAGTCAATCCTACCTGATTTTTCACAAGGATAGGATTCTCTTTTTTATGCCTAACTTGGTCTCAGAGTTTACCTTGAGACAGACTATTAATCTTCCTGACTTATTCCCTGAACCTGAGAACAAGGGAAAAAGATTTTTCACACCCTGGATGTCCCCAGGCAACACAGATACTGCTTAGACAAAACTCAAGCCTTCAGGAAAGTTGATTAGCTGTTTGTCTCCTGTGAAGGTTAAATTAAAGGACAGCCATTGTCAAAGCAGACTATTTCCAGATGGTTGTCTCATGCTATTGACCTTTGTTATATTCACCATTATAAGCCACTTCCATGCAGGGTTAGGGTCCATTCCACTAAGACTGTTGTTTCTTCAGTGGCATTCTGGAATGAAATGGACTCTAGAAGTATCATAGAGGCAGCAACTTGGTCCTCTGTACATACTTTTGCAAAGCTCTACAAACTGAATTCTTTTTCTAGGTTTGGAACAGGCTTTGTTAAGACCATTTCCAGGCGCCCTAGATTTTTGTTTATTTTTCCTCCCTCATTCATAGTTTCTTAGCTATGGTAGTCAAACCAAATAGCTTAGGCTACTGCAATAGTGACCTGAATGTCGCACATAGTACAGTTGCGTAAGGAAATTTACCATAACAGTAGATGTTCTCCATCCTGACCCCTTATTTTTGGCTGTTTTCCGTTTGTATTGCTAGGATGTGGATTTGTAAACTCTTGTTTATATAGTTTTCCATTGGTTTGTTTCCTAGTATTATCCTTTCAGGGCTCTTGTCACCCATTTCTAGGCAAAAAGACTCCGTAATTTGGCAGTCTGTCTTTATATTGGAGCTCTCCTTGAGCTCCTGACCATTAGAGGATGTGAACGGCACCCTTAAGCTTTGAAGGCTGAACTTTTTCTGGGGTAGGACCCTAATAGCTTAGTCTAATGCAACAGTAATCTATGAGAATATCTACAGTTATGGTAAGAATATTTGCACAGCTCTCTTGTATTGCTCACAGATAGACTGGTCTACAGGATTGGAGTAAGGGGACAGAATACTGTGGTAATAGCATGGACAACTGTTGCTTTTTCCTTCTAGTGTTTGCATTTTGTCCTGTTCCCCAAATGTAAAAATTGCATCTGAAAGCAAAACATAGCAAGTCATATCCGATACTCATTTCCCCTAATTGGAAAAAATAGCCATGGATGTCACATTTATTGCAAATAATATCCAAGTCTCTTGAAGACTACCATGGCTACAGACCTTATTATTGTTTTAACAAGGGTGCAGGGTTTTCCATCCAAATCTGGTCCATTAGAATAATAACTTAGATAATTCCCATTCCCCAGATAATATGGTTTTCTTTTTCTGAAGGGCTGATAAAACTTATCAGAAGGAAATCTTAACCTAGTAAGTGGCACAGGTTTATATCATGGGCAAAAAAGACAAGTTAGATTCCCTTTTTCAACAAAGGACTCTGTATATTTTTTCCATGATTCAAGTGTAGCTTACAATACAAGTGGTAACTTTGTCAGTATGCTTGTTTTGGTCTTATTCCCAAGTGTCTAGAAGACAAAACTTTTCCTTCATTTTAGCACCTGAGTGTAAAAGATGGAATAATCAAGTTTGTTTAGGTTTTGGTGTTTTTCTTCAGAATATTAAGTTTTCCATATGGATGGCCATTGCCTGATGGCTTATGTTTTCTATATGGCTAAAACAGTATCCAGGGAAACACTGAATTTTCCTTATCTAATGATGTAAATTTTCATTCTATCCTCAACCTATGGGTTTGGATCTGATACCTCGGATCCGACTTGACCTTTATAATATCTCGTGGTAACCAAAAAACTCTTGAGCTTCTGTCTTACCCATAATGCAACATTCCCAAGTACCTCAGATCTTGTTTAGTGCTGTTCGTGTTAGACATGGTGACCAGTTGCTCTCGAGCAGATAAGTGAATTTAATTGAATTTAAATCTTCCTTTCTCCTTTAAATAGTTTTTTCTGCATGTTCTCTATTTATCTTTAAAGCTTAGTTTATATCCCTTACCTAGGTATTGTTTTCTTGCTATTATTTCCCTCTTACTTTTCCTTTTCACATGAAAGTACCTCTGAATATTATTGCAAGTATTCTTCCCCTTTACACTTGGTGTATTCCCCTGTTACCATTGCAGGAATATCCAACTTTTTTCTCTTTAAAAAAAAAAAAAAAAAGCTTTTTATTCTTAATTTGTTTTCTTGGCTTAACTTTTCTTCTTCAGTATGTCAGATAAAGAAAAAGGGCCACTGGCTTAAAAAGTGTGGGAAGTGTCACAGGAAAATGCCTTATTTTGACTCACATACCTTGTGTGTTTACTGTTTGGGACCCCTTTACCTTTGAGTAGATTGCTGTATATGCAACTTGTTCAATCATAGCGCTCTGGCTGAGTGGAAGAATAAGTTGATACTTAAAGGTCTTCTTCCATCTGTGTTCAGTGAGTTATCTGGAGCTTCCCCGTATGATAAACAAAAAAGGGTAAATCTACATCATTTAGCCCTTCCTCTTCTTCTTCAGAAACTTCATAAAAATCTAAGAAGAGGCTTCTCACGGTTTTGATTTCTTTGTCGGATTCATCAGTCAAAAGACCCAAGCTTTTGGATCCTACAACCTCCTCGGATCAGAAAATGAGGACTAAAAAGCATATGGATCCATCCACTTCTTTGAATCAGACCTCGGACAAGACCAAATCTTCACTGGATCAGACACCCATTGATTTGACTTCAAGCCTACCTCCTTTACCTAGGGCCCAATACTCTACTTCACTGTACATGGTCCCATTGAGAGTGCCTTCTTCCTTCCTGGAAAGACCCAGGCCTCCCTCTGTGATGTCTACCCATCCTTCTAGGAGTTTGACCAAACAAGATGTGGAAAGACTGGTGAGAAAGATTCTCTGAGCGCAGAGTATGTCAGGGGTGTCCTCTGCTCCTACCCCTTGAGGTCAGGAGTGCTGTACATTGACAACTCCTCCTTTACATCCTCCCTGACTTCTTTTGAAGCTTCAGAGTTCTTGGATCTGAGCCGCCTGGCTCCGTCTGCTTTGAATCCAAAGATGGCTTTATCATTGGATCCGTCATTTACTCTGAGTTCTTTGGTTCAGTCGGAGCTAGAAACCTCTTGGAGCAGTAGCTGTCTAGTCAGCTTCGAGGTGTTGGGATCGACTCTGAAGTTTTCAAAGCCATCCCTGCACCTGGGGGCTTCGGCTTGGGTGAGCTCAGCTCCGGCTCCTGCCTCAGGAGGATTTTCCTAGGAGCAGAGAGGAACAAGGATCCACAGGCTCGCCCTGTCAGATGTAGGTTCATAGATAGGTACTAGGCTATCTGCCCAAAGGCATTTATAAGCCTAGCCGGAATGTGTTGGCTTTTGCCATCCCCTTAGATTAGTTCCCTGTGCCTCTCTCAAGCAGAGCCACTGAAGTGATCCCTGGGGTAAACTGCGTGTTTCCCATCCACTCGTCAAGATTTCTCTTGAAGAGTGTTAGTGAGGAGCTCTGCCTAATGTAGATTGGAATCTTGTTCCAGAGCATGGGAAGTCTCTGGGACAGGAATCTATCCCTCCAGCACATTCTATTTATTGTTGTGGTGAGGTTTAGATCCCTAGAGCATGTGGCTCGAGGGGATATGGTTTTCTTTAGGTGGAGCATGTCCATCAATTCTGGGTTGGACATGGCCTGGTATGTCAGGCAGAGATCACCTCTGAGTAGGCGGTATACAACCGGGTACAGCTGGAGTTTCTTCAGTCGAGCTGCATACGGCATCTGTTTGGGGCCAGTGATCCTCTTGGTGAGGTACTTCTGTGGTCTTTCCAGCTGTTACAGGTGTCTTGTAAGGTACATCCCAAATGGGGCGTTGTACTCTATGATGGGTCTGATGAGTGATGTGTAGAGAGGCACAATGACCTCTTTTGATCTAGATGCAAACCCTTTTGTGATTAGGTGGGCCACATAGAAGGATTTTCTAACCACTTTGGCAATGTGATTATCAAAGGAGAGATTACTATCTACTTGGGTCCTCAGATCCCTTATTTCGTCTTCCGTATTTAGGGGGCTAACACCTATGTGGTAATTTGTGGGTACTTTGTTTTTCCAAAGGGGATGACTATGCACTTTTTGGCATTTAGCTTGAGGCCATGGTTTTGACACCAGGTATCTGTCTTAGTGATACCCTTTTGGAGGATGTCTGTGTCAGCCAGAGAGTCAATTAAAGCCCCTAGTTTGCACTCGTCTGCAAACTTTGTCAGCCATAGTCCTCCTTTGCTTGTCTGTACCTGCCGAACAGGAGGGGTTCTAGGACTGAGCCTTGGGGAATGCCACTTGTAACCGGTTTAGAATCAGACCTAGCTCCCGCAACTCTTACCATGTGGGTTCTGTCCTTGAGCCAGTTGGCAACCCATCTTGTGACGTAGGGGTTTATGTTCAGGCTGGTAAGCTTGTCTATAATACCAGAATGGAAAATGGTGTTGAAGGCCTTTGCGAGGTCTAGGTAGGCTGTGTGGACCACCTTTCCCTCGTCTATAGCCTTGGTAACTGTCTCAAAGAAGTCCACCAGGTTTAGGAGGCATGATCTGCCCTTAACAAAGCTGAACTGGGTAGGGTCCAGTGTTTGGAGGTTCCCAATGTCTCTTTTAATGAGATCCATGATGATGAGCTCCATAGCCTTGCAGACCAAGCTAGTCAGGCTTATAGGGTGATAGTCCCCGGGGTCTGTTGTGGCTCCACCTTTGTGGAGCGGAATAACCGTTGCTGTGTGCCACTCTATGGGCACGTAGCCTGTGGAGAGGCTGAGTTTGAACAATGTGTTTAGGTGAGGTCTTAGTTCATCTTTGAACTCATGTAGGATGCAACCTGGGACACCGTCTGGTCCCATTGATGCTGTGGTTTTGGAGAGGGCTGTTTTAACCTGAGTGTCTGTGATTTCAGGGGCACTACATTCTTTTGGTATGGTTATGGGCCCTTTTGGGGGTGAGAGGGGGGTGAAGTTTGCACTGAACCTGTCTGGCAGGATGTTGGCAGTATCGGTCGGTTCAGTGTATTTTGTGCCATTCTGCACTAACTCCGAGCAGATCTGGGAATTGTCACTTAGATTCTTGACATAGCTAAAGAATGCCTTGTGGTTATATTTGGAGTCTTTGGCAATTTTTCTTTCAAAGCTAGCCTTGGATGATTTTATGAGGGATCGTAGTTTCTTGCTGATACTGATCAGGGATGTCTTCTCCTCTTGGCATTTTACTCTTTTCTGTACTAGTTTCCTCCTTCTATTGTATAGCTTGTTTATGGCAAGGGTCCACCAGACTGGTTTCCTTTTCTTGGAAGAGTGAGTCTTGGTTTTGCTTGGGATAGCAAGATCCATGCATTCTTGTAGGTGCCGGTAGAGTGCATTAGTAAAGGATTTTGCAGCTTGGGCAGCGTTATCCTTTAGCATGGGGGATTTGAAACTTTCCACCTCGGTCTTAAGTAACATGAAGTCTGCTTTTGAAAAGTTTTTCACGGTGGTTACTTTGACCAGGGGTGGGGGTGGAGTGTGGATATCCAGAGTGATTAGTTTATGGTCAGATCTATCCAGCGAGGGGTTGACCTTCGATGTGGAACACTGGTCGTCTATGTTGGTGATGACCAGGTCCAATATGCTGTCACCTCTGATGGGGTTGTTGACCAGTTGATCCAGGGTCTTTGAGTTTATAAATTCTAGGAAATGTTGGGCAAGGGACTTAGTACTTGAGTAATTCTCCCAGTTAATGTTTGTGTAATTGAAATCACCCGATATCAGGGTGTTTGGTAGGACCTTTATGTTTCCCAATGTTTCCAGAAATGCGGAATGGGGGTCTTGGGACATGGTGGGTGATCTGTATCAAGCTACAATTTGAATTGCAGTTCTGCCCGTTGTTAGTTGCACGTGGATGATCTCTGAAGCATCGTGCTGTGCCACTAACCTGAAGGTGTGGGGGTCCTTGATGAATATGGATATGCCCCCGCCTTTTGTATTTCGGTCCGGGTTTTGTGGCCGAAATGTATGGTATGAGTTGTAGCCTGGTAGTGCTGGAGTGCTCTCTGGAGCTTTAAACCAGGTTTCTATTACTGCACATGTATCAATTTTCTCCATACTGAGGAGTGCCCCGAGTGCATGCATTTTGAGGTTTAGACTTCTGGAATTGAGTAGCATTACCCTCAGTTTTTTGTTACTTATGCTATTTAGGGCGATGGGTTTGTCTTTTGAGCCTTGCCTAAAAAAGGCACTATGGGGGGGGCAAGAGCCTTGGCCAGTATTCTAAAGCCTAAGGGTGATGGGTGCAAGCCGTCTCTAGTGAAGCAGTGTGGCTTGTCGAGCATGTCATCCCAGGCTGACAGACACTGGAACCCCTTTGAATGACACCAGAAGCTTAGCCAGTTGTTGAAATTGATCTCTCAGTGGGGATGGAAGGCCCCCAACACTATTGAGCCAATTCCCTGGAGACCAGACAAATTTATTACTGCTTCTGAGGACAAACCATTTTTGACAAAAGGTGTGTCTGTGGATGCCACGGTCATGGCATCAGCCACGAAAAAGGAACTAGCTGAGGAAAGTTCCTCTATCCAACCCCCGAACAAAGAGTCTTGGGTGATGGATTGATTTGGGAAGCATGTTTTTGCTTCAGCAACCTTATGGTCCCTGAACTACCTGGCACACTTCACTAGGCTACAGAGGGATCTGATTAAAGAGCTTTCAGATACCCTATCAGGATCTGTATCTGAGGAAGTATGGGCCTCGGTTACTTCCCAGTTGGCTGCCCTCCAGTGTATTTCTAACTCTTCCATGAAGCTGATTTCACATGTAGTCGAAGGAATGAGTAGAGCAGTGGGTTCACGCATTGCCATCAGGAGGCATGCCTGGATGCACTTGTGTGACTTTGTGGAGCCTTTCAAGTCTACATTCATTTAATCAGTGCTCCATTTGATGGCACATCCTTATTTGGCCCTAAAGTTAGAGACACATTGTCCCAGGTTTGAGAAAGATAGGAAGACCCTATCTGCAGTGGGCATACATTTCTCCACTCTTCAGAGATCCTTCTTCAGGAATCAGCAAAGCAGTGAGAAAATGTGGTTCATAAAATCCTAAGGGTCTTTTCACGGCACATGTGGCAGTAGTTCCCCCAGAGATAGAGAGAGAAACTCCAATGGTAGACGCCACCCTTGTGGCAGAGAAGGCCCACAAAACCAAGGGTCCAGAGAGTCTTTCTTTGATAGGCCCTTCCAGTGCTCCTGAAAAGAGGCCTGATTGCCCTACTCTGAAGGCAGTTGGGGGGTCAACTGTCCCTGCACCGGAAAGTCTGTCTGGAAATAACATCAGATACCTGGGTGCAGAGGGTCATTTCCAGAAGTTATATAATACCCTTTTCCTTTCCTCCTCCCCATTGCAAAAAAAAAAAAAAGAAAAAATCCCTGATGTTTCACTCATTCAGAGGGAACAAGCAGCTCTTCAGGTGCAAAAGCTGCTAGAAAAACACGTCATCCAATAGGTCCCACCAGACCAGAAAGGATCCAGCACTTACTCAAGATTCTTTTTAGTGCCAAAGAAAACAGGGGACTGGAGACCAATCTAGGATCTCAGCAGCTTGAAAAAGTCAGTGCAACAAAACAAGTTCTAAATGGTCATGGTTCAGTCCATTCCTCCATTTCTGGAAAAGAATGACTTGATGTGCTCGATAGACCTTCAGGATGCATATTATGACATAAAAGTGAACAAACTATACAGGAGGTGCTTACGCTTCGGCTGGGAGCCAGTCACTATCAGTTCAGAGTACTGCCCTTTGGTCTCACCACAGCCCCCAGGGTGTTTACCAAGTGTATGGTAGTAATGGCATCTCACTTGAGACTGCATGGATTTCAGGTGTTTCCATATCTAAAAGACTGGCTCATTTCTGCCCCGACCAGGCATCAACTATTAAAGGCAAGAGACAGCGTTCATCAGACACATTTCTGTCTAGGGATAACTATAAACTATGAGAAATCCTTTCTCGAGCCCACTCAAAATTTAAACTTTGTAGGAGCAATTCTGAACACAAAAGAGACAATACCCTCACTCCGTCCTTCAACGGTGGAGACAAGCAGGTCGCACGTCACAAGAGTAATATGCAGCAACAAATTCTCAGCTCAGCTGATCAGGCTTTAAGATCCATGGTGGCAGCAATAATGCTAGTTCCGATGGACAGATTTCATATGAGAATTCTGTAATGCCTGTTATCAGCACAATGGTCTATCCTTCAACAACCAGTGTCAACTCAAATAAGGATCACCAGTATTTGCAAAAAAAGATCTCAAGTGGTGGATTCAATAAGATCAGATACTACAAAGTCTCCTGTTTGTTCTCCACCAGCCCAAGACCACAGTGACCATGGATGCTTCCCAGCTTGGGGGGGGCTTTTTCTGGTCAAAACAGTCCAAGACACTTGGTCCCCCACAGAGGCCAATTTGCATATCAATGTTCTAGAGATGAGTGCGGTGCTTTTAGCATTGCAGGCTTTCCAAGATGTTCTTCCGACATGTCAATAGTCTGTTATATCAACAAACAAGGAGGAACCAGCTCCTATCCCTTGTGTCGAGAAGCTGTCAGTGTGTGGCAATAGGCAATTTCATCCATCCTCTTTCTCATAGCAATCCATATTCCAGGGAAGCCAGTGTGATAGCAGTCAAGCTGAGCAGGTGCATTCTTTTACCCAATGAATGATCCCTCAATCAGAATGTGATGGAAAGGATATTTCGTCGATGGGGTCAGCCTTGCTGCAGTCTTTTCACCTCTCCTCTAAACAACAAGTGCAGCAACTACTTTGCTGTGATCCCCCAAGTGGGGTGTCACCGAGGGATGCTTTTCTTCACAATTGGCCCCCCGGTCTCCTTTATGCCTGTCCTCCAACTCCATTAATCCCAATGTTTCTACAGAAAGTGGCCAGGTTTAAGAGCAAAGTAATCTTCATTGCACCATATTGGCCTCGACAAATTTGGTTTCCCTTCTCCTGGCCTCACTTAGTTCACCAACTGTGGATTATGGATCCAACTCCAGACCTCCTGTCTCACCTGATGGGCATGGTTCATCCAGACATAACCAATCTCAGGCTGATGGCTTGGTTTCTCCAATTCCATTAATAGCCAGACAACCTATGCTGTCCTCTCCAGTCTGAAATGTACTCCTGTCTGCTCATAAACCATCTACATGTAAGCTATAATGTGAAATTGTTCAATCTCGCCGTTTGTTCTTACGCATGGGTTCGGAGCCGATCCTCGGCTCCGAGACGGCCACTTCTACAGCTCTGCATCTTGAGAAAGCTCGAGGCACAGTCCTATCCCACAATCCCCTAGTGCTAACCCTCAGATCTAGTTTGCCGCAGCAGCAGATGCATCGCAGAAGCTCGGGCCAGTAAACTTTTTCTATTTTTCGAAGTTTTCCATAACTTACTTTATTAGTATAGATAGTTATATATATATATATATATATATATATATATATATATATATATATATATATATATATATTAGTCTTTTACTAGTGTAGTTACAGGGAGTTATATATTCTTCTTCTTATTGTTATTATATTATAACTTTTCTAAGGCAATTTTCAGGCCTATTATCCTGTCTTTTTAACAGGTGTTTTTTCTTTAGAAAGGCTTAAGTCCTTACTCTTTTGTGTGCAGTGATACCTTAATTTTTTTCTTGTTTTCAGGTTCTTATAGGTATATGTCTGATTTTTTGAACATGTCTGAGAAGCAAAAATCAGGCTTTAAGAAATGTCTATGCAGACAGAAAATGTCCATCACGGATAACCACTCTTCCTGCGTCTACTGTCTTGGCCCTCTCCACTTACAGGAGGACTGTTCTATTTGTCATTCCTTCAGTGGGAGGGTCATGCTGGAGAGACGCAGGAAGTTGGTAGACAGGGGTTTATTAAAGCCCGAATTTCAGGAGGCCCTTGACAAGGCTGAATTGGTATCCAAGTCTTCGAAGGGGTCCAAGTCTTCGAGAGTGTCGGAGCCAAAGTCATCGGCTCCGAACACCTCTATTAAGATTTGGACACCGGCTCCACAGACTTCGGAGTCGGTTGTCGAATGTATATTTTTGATCGAGACTCCGGTCTTGGAGCCGGTCTCGGAGGTTCCGCCACCATCGATCCTTCACTCGGTGACGACTTCGGCCCCTTCGACCCGCTCTTCGAGACCCTTATCTGATCCGGATGTGGATCGAGTGATACAGAAGTTAATGGAGAACTCAGCCCTTTTTAAATTGATCCAAGTTTCGTCCCAGCTGGTTTCGAAACTCGAAGCCCTCCCTGGGTCATCTACTGCTCCTCCTCCGAGACCTGTCGAGTCTTCGGAGCCGAGAGTCGAAATTCCGATGATGGTAGAACCATCGATACCGAAGCCTACAGCTGTGCTTTCGGTACCGTTGACCACGACGCCCTCGGAACGGATCGAGGGGTCCCGGAGCCGACTATCGTTCCTTGGTTCCGGGGCGGACAGTCGAACCGAGATGTCGGTACCAACTCTCCCCCTAGGAGCCTCGGCTCAGATTAGTTCGGCACCATCCTCTGGGTCGGAGCCCGGACCCCCGGTCTCGGGGATTGTTCCTGGTTTCTCGAAACCAGGAAGGTCTTCGGATTCGGGTACCAGTGCCTTCGACGCCATGAGGAAGGTCTTGTCGAAACAGACACATATCACATCGGATTCTTCTTCTCCTCCCCCTAAGGGTCCATGTTCGACTTCTGTATCCTCGGCTCCTACTAAGCGTTGAGACCCAATGCCTCAGTTGCCCCCAGAGGGTGCTCCCGGTTCCTCGGACGCTTCTCCAGGAACCCCATCTGAAAAAGTACCAAGGAAAAGACTGTGCAAGAGGAGGCACATAGATTCCCCACAGGAATCTCTTACATCAGATACAGATTTAGATGAAGCAGAAGGGTCCCCACTGTCCCCCTTGGAGGATGTCTCCTTTGCGGACATCCTGGAGATCCTAAAACAGAGGGAAGATTGGCAGCCACTTAACCCTTCTGTGGATGAATCAGTATTGCTGAAGGCATTTGGGGCTCTACCTTCTACCTCCTGGGTGACCCCTCCCTTTGACGAACTTATGGACTTGATAGCTCGTAGGGCTTGGGAGACACCTGACACGGTGGAACCAGTTCCCCGCAGGCCGAATAAGTTCATAACAGCCCCCCAGGACAAGAGTTTTCTTACCAAGGGTGTTCCAGTGGATACTATGGTGGTGGCGGCAGCCACTAAGAAGGACATGTCAGAGTCCTCTTCCGCTGTCCATCTTCCTAATAAGGATTCCAGGACGATGGACAGATATGGGAAGCGTGTTTTCAGTTCTGCGACTTTTTCCATGCGATCACTGAACTACTTGACACATTTTACGCGTTTACAGAGGGATCTCCTCAAGGAACTCGGAGATACTCTCCAGGGTCATACAGATGCTGCTGTTACGGAGAAAGTGACAGCACAACTTAATACCCTTAACTCTGTAGTCAACTCCTCCATGAGGCTCATTTCATATGTGACCAAAGGTGCGAGTAGAGCGGCAGCTTCAGCGATTGCTCTTAGGAGACAATCCTGGCTGCGGCTGTGCTCCTTTGCGGAATCCTTCAAGTCTTCTTTTACTAATGTCCCATTTGATGGTGCCTCTCTTTTTGGCCCCAAAGTAAAGGAGACCCTCACTAGGTGTGAGCAAGAAGGGAAGACCCTATCTGCTGTAGGAGTCCGTTTTTCTGCCCCTTCCAGACCATACCCCAAAGGGCAAAGAGGCGGAAAAATGTGGTTCCGTAAGACACAGGGTTCCTTTCAGTCCACACAGAGTGATAATGCCCCTTCCAGAGGCAGAGGAGGGGGAAGGAATGGAAGACGCCGTCCAAATGGCAGAGGGGGTCCGCAAAACCAGGGCGACAGAGATACTTTCTCTGGCAAGCCTTTCCAGCACTCCTGAGAGGAGGTCCGACTGTCCTGCTCTGGAGGCAGTCAGGGGACGCTTAACTTTGTACCCGCTGACCTGGCAAAATTTAATCTCAGATGCGTGGGTGCAAAATATAATTACCACAGGTTATGACATAAAATTCATAAACGTTCCCCCTACCACCAAAAGATTCCCAGACGTTCCACCCAATCTACGGAATCAGGCAGCCTTAGAGATCCAGAAGCTGCTCAGGAAAAGAGCCATCCAAACAGTCCCGGCAGACCAAATAGGATCCGGAACTTACTCAAGGTTCTTTTTAGTTCCAAAGAAGACAAGGGACTGGAGACCAATTCTGGATCTCAGCAGATTAAACACCTTCGTTGTGAAAGAGAAGTCTCAGATGGTCACGCTACAGTCAATCCTCCCTTTTCTACAGGAAGGAGACTGGATGTGCTCTATAGATCTCAAGGAAGCGTACTACCATATAAAAATGGGCAGACCGTCCAGGTGATTCCTGCGCTTCCGGCTAGGAGCCAGTCATTTTCAGTTTCGGGCTCTGCCGTTTGGTCTCACCTCAGCCCCCAGGGTGTTCACCAAGTGTATGGCAGTAGTAGTGTCTCACTTGAGACAACAAGGATTCCGGGTGTTTCCGTATCTAGACGACTGGCTCCTCTCCGCCACCACCGAGTATCATCTGCTCCAAGCAAGAGATTACACAATCAATCTTTGTTCCCGTCTTGGCGTTACAATCAATTTAGAAAAATCTTCTTTATCGCCATCACAGCATATCTCATTTATAGGGGTAGAACTGGGCACTACCTTGGTCACGGTCAGACTTCCTCCAGAAAGGGTTTCAAAACTAAGGGAGCAAATTGCAATACTCCTTCAAAAGACAAAAGCTACAGCAAAACAGGTTTTAAGAGTCCTGGGATTAATGTCAGCTGCACTGGTTGCAATCCCTCTAGGAAGAATGCACATGAGGATCCTACAATGGCTACTGTTCGCCCAGTGGTCCTATCAGCACCTGCCGTTGTCACACGAAATTCTAATCACATCCTGCTGCAAGCAAGATCTATGATGGTGGATGCTATCTCAAGACTTGACACAAGGTCGACCATTTACACTGCCAACCCCGATAGCGACAATAACCACGGACGCTTCCCTGATTGGGTGGGGGGGTTTGTTCCAGGGAAAGACGGTCCAAGGTCAGTGGTCCAGAACAGAATGCAAACTGCACATCAATGTTCTAGAGCTAAGAGCGGTGTTTCTAGCGTTGCAACACTTTCACGGCATCTTACCTCAAGGAACAGTGGCAGTCCAGACAGACAACATGTCAGTGGTCTGGTACATCAGCAAACAAGGAGGAACAAGATCTTATCCACTATGTAGAGAGGCCCTCAGGATCTGGCAATGGGCTGTCTCCACCGGACACTTTCTGATAGCAACGCACATTCCCGGGACGTCCAATGTAATTGCGGACAAGTTGAGCAGAGCCATCCTGTTACCTCACGAGTGGACTCTGAAATCTCAAGTGGCGGAAGCGATATTCCGCAAGTGGGGCCAGCCTTGCTGCGACCTTTTTGCATCGCCGATGAATGCCAAATGCAGAAGCTACTTTGCCCTTCTCCTTCCACCACGGAGTGTCCCCAGAGATTCACTGGTTCACGATTGGCCCCCGGGTCTCCTGTATGCTTTTCCACCCATTCCGTTAATCCCCAGGTTTCTACAGAAAGCCAAACGTCTGGAAAGGACCATAATTCTAATAGCCCCATTCTGGCCTCGACGGATCTGGTTCCCCTTTCTTCAGGCCCATCAAATCGAGGAGCCATGGATTCTGGACCCAGTTCCAGACCTTTTGACCCATGCGTCAGGAGCCCCTCATCCATCCCTGCAGGCCCTAAAATTGACAGCTTGGCTGCTCCTCTTCCCATCCTAGCCAGGTCAAGCCTTTTGTCCCCTGCGGTTAAACGTATAATTGTTTCCTCTCTTAAACCATCCACTATAAAGACTTATCGGAGCAAGTGGACACGTTTTTCTTATTGGGCATTACAACAAGGATTAGATCCAACAGAAGCACCGGTGCACAAAATTTTGGAGTTTCTGTCTAAGATCTTTGAAAAAGGAGCATCATCGTCCACAGTTAGGAGTCCAACTGGCGGCCATATCGAACTTTCATGTGGGTTACAAAAATTCTTCCATCATGTCCCACAGACTTTGCAAGGCATTTTTGAAAGGCACCTTTCACCTCCGCCCTTCCATTCATAACCCAGTTGCTCCTTGGAATCTTAATTTAATTTTATCCCAGTTAATGTTACCCCCTTTTGAACCAGCCTCCACAGCCTCTCTTAAGTTTGTCTCATGGAAAACATTATTCTTGGTGGCTATAACCTCTGCTCGTAGAATTTCGGAATTACACACGCTATCTGTTCGACCTCCCTACTTGATTTTCCACTCGGATAGAGTGACATTACGCACCAATCCATCTTTTCTCCCAAAAGTTTGTTCACTTTCAAATATTAACCAGTCCATCGAACTTCCCACCTTCTTCAAAGATCACACTAACAAGTTGGAATATATGCTGCATAAGTTAGACGTCCACAGACAACTTAGATTTTATTTGCAAAGGACAAAAGATGACAGAAAATCAGGCCAACTGTTTATATCCTTTGCTGACCAAAGAAAAGGTATGGCGGTTACCAAAGTTACCTTGTCTAAATGGCTGACAGATTGTATTAAATTTATCTATTCATAGACGAAACAACAATTACCTTTTCAACCCAAGGCTCATTCTACCAGGGCTATGGCCACATCTCTAGCCCATGCAGCCCGTTTGCCGTTGGATACTATTTGTGCGGCAGCAACCTGGGAGAAGCCTCATACCTTCATTCTCCATTATAAGTTGGACAAGAACTCCAAAGATAGGGCCTCTTTTGGTTCCACGGTTCTCAGGAACGTTCTCCCATGAGCCACCCAGGGTAAAGGAGCTAGGGACGCTACCCATGCGTAAGAACAAACGGCGAGATTGAACATTTCACATAAAGAAGTTATGTCTTACCATAACGTTCCATGTGAATTGTTCATCTCGCCTTTGTTCTTACTACCCACCCTCCACCCCCCGGCCTATGTTTTTTTTTCGGAGAACGGGATGATTTAGTTTCCAATTCAGCTTGTGTTCAACACCTTCTGTTAGTCTCTGGCTGCTTCTGTTGTCAGGGTACTCCTTTCATTATCTAGGTGTTTTTTGGGCATTGCTGCCCCTTATCTTTAAATTACTGCTAGCGCCTGGGGCACATTGTTATCTTCTGATGTTAGCAAACTAGATCTGAGGGTTAGCACTAGGGGATTGTGGGATAGGACTGTGCCTCGAGCTTTCTCAAGATGCAGAGCTGTAGAAGTGGCCGTCTCGGAGCCGAAGATCGGCTCCGAACCCATGCGTAAGAACAAAGGCGAGATGAACAATTCACATGGAACGTTATGGTAAGACATAACTTCTTTTTCCAGTAAATGGAAAAGATTTATTCACTGGGCATTATAAAACAGTATTACTCCCTTCTCTGCTGCGATTCATGATGATCTTAATTTTTTATCCCAACTTTTCAATGAAGGGTCCTCTTCTTCGGCTATCAAAGTCCAATTGGCATCAATATCCAATTTTCACATTGGTTTCCAAGGTCCTTCACTTGCTTCACACAAATTCTGCAAAGCATTTTTGAGAGGCACTCCTCTTTTAAAGCCCCCATATAAAGACCCTACTCCCCTTTGGGACCTAAATTTGGTGCTGCAGACTATTATGCACCTCTCATTCAAACCAGTAGCTAAGTCCAATCTCAGATTTCTTTCTTGGAAGACTATCTTCTTGGTAGCCATAACTTCTACAAGAAGAATTTTGGAAATTCAAGCCTTATTTTCCAAATCACCATATCTGACTTTTCACAAAGACAGAGGAGTATCTCTCCATACTAATCCATCCTTTTTACCAAAGGTTGTTTCAGAGGCAAATATCAACCAGTCCGTCAATTTACCAGTATTTTTTTTCAAAATTTGAGAACAAAGGTGAATACTTGTTACATTTATTAGATATTTACAGACAATTTAATTTTTACCTTCATAGAACCAAAGATTTCAGGAAATCTGATCAATTATTTCTTTCCTTTTCAGATGTTAAACTGAGTAAACCAGTCACCAAAGTAACCCTGTCCAGATGGCTTACCAGTTGCATTACTTTCATTTATGATCATTTGGGCATGGTCTTGCCCAGTCTTCTAGAGCAATGGCTATTTCATCTGTTTTTCCAAACTAGAGCCTCTGTGGATGAAATTTGTACAGCAGCAACTTGGACTACTCCTCTTACCTTTGTTACTCAGTACAAATTGGATCTGGTCTCCAGGGGTAGGTATCATTCGGTTCAGTGGTACTGAGGAACATCCTTCATTGATTCCACCCAGTATTTAAGGTAGCTGGGGACTCTGTCCCATATGTTGAGGATAGAATGACTATTGACAACATCAGATAAAGAAGTTATGTACTTACCATAATGTTCCATCTGTGTTGCCCATTTTCATTCTTCCTCAGCTCCCCACCCACTAGCCTCCTACCTTTGAACTCCTAGATGATCAAGTAGTCTTAAGTGGGAACTTGCCTTGTACTGAGCTCCAGATATGGTCTTTCTAGATACTTCTGATATTTTCTCTTACTTCTATTAGCAAACAAGATCTCGGGTGCTTAGGAAGGGTGCAGTATGGGTAAGGGAGAAGCTTGAGAATTTTTTGGTTACCATGAACAATTGCAGTGGCTGAGTCAGATCCAAGGGATCGAATCCGAACCCATAGGTTGAGGAAGAATAAAAATGGGACAATGCAGAACGTTATGGTGAGTACATAACTTCTTTTTTGTCTCCCTGTATACTTAGTTAAACAAATATTGCATATATTAGCTGTCCACAAAAACTTTGACACTTCCATGAAAAGAGCAAAATAGGCAAATGTCATCTCTGTGATAAAGAGAAATATAGCCCTGACTGTATCTCCAAGAACATTTGGTGTTCTTCATATGGAACTTTGCTGCAGTAGTCTAAGCTTCATGGGTTGTATCCTGCTGTGAATATAATAGCCATCCAGCTTCCAAAGCATCAGGGACCTTCCACATTCCAAACCTTTAGTCAGCTCGAGCTGAACTGACTAAAAGTCAAGTTTTCTGCCATAGAAGAAAGCACTCCTCTACAGGCTTTTGAGGACTGATGGTTGACGATCACTGTTCTGTTTCAGGGCAGATAACTTCCCTTCAAGGAAGAAACCTTCCACTTTACTTTTTGTAACAAAGAATTTACTTTTTCTGTGAAATGTAATTAATTAAGAAGGGAAAAGTGTTTTTAATGACCGTCACTTGAATTTTGTTCACTTTTCATAGGATTATAGGTTGTTACTAGGCTAATGACCACTAGGGCTCTTACAAGCCATACACGCACACTAAACGCATTTGGATCCCAAGTATCATGGGTACCTGTGTGGGGGGTGTTAGTTAAGATAGTATTTTTCTTACTGACAACCTCTGTCTGTAAGGGACTTGGGAGGCAGAGTGGATGTAAATTTACAATTTCCCATCTAATTGAAGTTACATTTGAATAGGGTCAGGGATGAGCTCTGTATTACATGGATGAGAAGCTTTTTCCATAGAGTGGGGATCCTTTGAGACACATATATATCTCTCTCCAACACGGTCTGTTTGTCCGAAGTGAAGTTTAGATCCCTGGATCTAGCATTTCTGGTGCTGTTTGTTTTGAGTGTGTGCAACAGATCCATCAGGGCTCAGTTATAAACCAGACAAAGATACCTCTCAGCAGCCTGTAGGAGACTAAATATAAAGACAGAGCCTTTAGCTGATCAGTGTAGGGCAGGGTATTCATGTCCTGAATTCTCCTGGTGAGAAACCTTTGTGGGCATTCCATCTGTTGCAAGTATCTGGTTAGGTACACACCAGAGGGGGCATTGTACACAATGATAGGTCTGATAAGGGCAGAGTAGAGTGGTTCTGTAATTTCCTTGGACCTGGATGATGCCATACCCTTACCTATAAGCTGGGTGACATAGAATGATTTTCTTAGTATCTTAGCTACTTGTTGGTCAAAGGCCAGATTGCTGTCTACATATGTTTCCATATTCCTTATTATTGGGTTGACTCTTCGGGGTGTTTTATCAATGGAGTAATTAACATGGGTTGACAGTTTCCCAAAGGGCATTATAGTGCATTTTTTTGGCATTGTGTTTTAGGCCATGGATTTGGCACCAATCAGTTGTCTGTGTTAAAGCCTCTTGCAAGATGTTGGTGCCTTGAGCAGAATCTATAATGGCTCCCAGTTTGCAGTCATCTGCAAACTTGGTGAGCCAGAGGCCTTGAACATTAGCAAATACAACACCCAAGGAACAGAATAGCAGCAAATACGACCAACCAGTGATCACAGAAATAAATTTGGTTTCTTGTATTTGCTGCCTTGAATATCACCCATGACTTCAGAGAAGTAGATGTCAAACAGGAATGGGCCCAGCGTCCCAACACAGAACCCTGCGGTACTCTGCTGGTGACCAGTTTCTTGGTGGAGGCGGTCTCACTAGTCCTGACTTCTTGGATCCGTCTGTGAGCCAGCCAGCAATTGAACTAGTTATGTAAGGATTTATGCCTAGCTCAGAAAGTTTGTCTACAGTGCCTGAGTGGAATATTGTATTGAATGCTTTGGCCATGTCAAAATATGCAGGATGCACTGTTTTTCCTTCATCCATTGACTTGGTGACCCTCTCATAGAAGTCTCCCAAGTTAAGTAGGGGCAACCTTCCCTTAACAAAGACAAGTTGGGATGGGTCTAGTGACTGTAGTTTGCCAACATCCTTGTTTATCATTTCCATGATAATTAATTACATGCTTGCATATTAGCCTCATTAGATTAATAAGTCTCTGGGTCAGTTGATGGTCTGCCCTTGTGGAGGGGAATGATTGTTGTTGTCCTCCATTCACTTGGAGTGCAGTTTGTTTCAAGGCTGTAATTGAAGAGTGCCTCAAGTGGTCCTGATCGGCCATGTTTTAGATTGTTCAAAAGGCAACTGGTGGAGATGTTATCGGGACCCATAGAGGTGGTGTTCTTGGTTTTAGCAAGTTCTGCTGGTCCATGTTAATAGTTGGGGGAAGTATGTTGGAGGAGAATTTCACTTAGAGGAGCTGGGTGAAGTGCATGTATGAGCATGAGGTCTGAGCTAAATTTATCAGCCAATAGATTTGCTATGTCACCCTGATCAGTAAAGGTGGTACCATTCAACACCAGTTCATCACACTGCTGTGTGCTACCTTTAAAGTTCCAGACATAACTAAAGAAGGCGTTGTGATCATCCTTAGCCTACAAGACTATCCTGATCGTAGCTGGCCTTGTTGAACTTAATTAGACCTCTTAGTTTTTTGTTTAATTGTATAAGAGAGCACTGGTCTCTAAGCATTTTTTTCTTTCATTATATACCCTGTTTAGTTGAAGATTCCACCCATGGGTTTGCTTTTAGTGTATGTATTGTGTTTACTTCTTGTAGTATGGCAGCGTGTATGCAGCCATTCACATGTCTGTATAGGGAGTCTGTGAATAATTCTGCATAGGTAGTTGTGGTCTCGGGGTTAGGGGGAGCTTTGAATTTTAACAAACTGTCGCTTAAGATGTAACTAGCCTAGTATTTACCTATGAACCTATGTAGTTTGCCTCAGAATAGTCCCTAACTGTTACTGGTTTAGCTGTGTTTTCCATGTTGATTTTTACTTCAGAGTTGACGGCTTTGTGATACGATGTCACCAGTGAGGATGTGACATGGAGTGGTGCAGTGCTGTCCTGTGTTGTTGAGTACCAGATCCAGTATGTTCGATCCTCTGGTTGGAGCATGCAGTCCAGGGTATTTGTTATTAATAAAGTTCACAAAGCATTGTGCCACTGAGTTTTTATTTTTGAGTCTAAAGAGGTATAGTTAAAATTCACCCATGAATAGGATTTTAATTGAATGATGAGCACCTGTAGTAGGTTTAGGTAAAAGTCACGTGACTCTAGGAGCATAGATACTGACCTGTAACTAGCCATGATATGGTAAGGGACCTTATCTGAGGTGTCCTGCAAGTGGATAAGCTCCATAATATCATCCTGTTTATCCAAACTGTAGGTATGTTTGTTCCTGATGTATATCAAGACACCTCCACCTTTGGCACTGTGCTGTGATGCTGTTAGCCTAAATTTGTGGAAAACACTGTAGCCTTGCATTGCTGGAGTGCTTTATATGGCTTTAAACCCAGTCTTGGTCATAGTATATAAGCTGAGAAGTACTCCGGGGAGCTCAAAGTGTGGTTGTTTATTGGCTAGAGGACATAGGAGTTAGTTTTCAAGCTTTTTTCTCTGCCATAATCAGGAGAGTTTATAAGACGCTGTGTTTACTTACACAGAGCCCTGCAACACTTTTCAAGTGTTTCAATTGCACCCAGAGCCATCCAGGCTAAGATAAGAATATTTTTTTCATTGACTGCATTTGTACTTGCTTTATACAGCGATGGCCACTAATTTTGAGCATTTGTAAAGCAGTTATTTAATTTTGTGTCAAAATTGTCATTCGTCTGTTTGTTGGCTTCTTCTGGTCCTTTTTGCCTCCAGATCACTTTACAGAAGTTTGAATTAGGCAAACTACATAGGTTCATAGGTAAATATTAGGCTAGTTTCATCCTATTAAGTGAAATCCAACTTTTTAGGGGCAGCTGACTAAAGCAGACAGGAGGAATAGAAGGAATGGATGTAAGTTTTGCAAAAAAAAAAAAAAATCCTTCTGTAACAACTCAAAAGTATTTTCTGAGTGACTGAGACACTTCAGTGTTCTCCCACTGAAAACACTGGCACATTCTAGCAATAGTCTCAGAGAAAGGGAAACCCAAACAGGAAGAATCAGAAACTGAGATCTCCTCTGAGTCTGAAAAAGAAATGTGAGGAAAAAAACCCTTTATCCATCCCTGCATCTTCCTGTTCAGATTATGAATCTTGAATCTCTTCAGGAAAAGAGGAGTGCCTCTTTTTTTTTTTTTTTTTTTTTTTTTTTTTTTTTTAACCAGAAACTACTTTACAAGAAAGATCAGTATCCTGAATTAAACTCTGAGCTAGACCCAGCTTAGAAGAAAATTGAGACAGAGTAGATACATGCTTGGTTTTCTGTTTCTTTTTGACAGGAAAAATTGGGCCAACTAGGTTATAACGGCAGCAACAACTTCCCCCAGGAATGGGCACAGCATTCTGACACGACAGGGCAACCTTCCCTGTTCCTTGTCCCAGGACCGATAAGAGCAGCTCTCCCTTGCCACTGAGGGGACCACAACAGCCGCAGAAGACATCGCTAACCCCCCATTCCCTAGTGGCTGTAGATGCTACACCAGAGGTATCCGGGATAAAAGATGAGTGGTCTGAGGTACAACAAATGGCCACAGCAGGGATACCCATCTGTGCCTGAAGCAAATTGCTAGCCTGCTGTGGTGACAAACGTTGTTTGCTTATTTTATTTATTGATTTTTTTTGTGGTTGGAAGAATGACCAACAGTAAGACTGGTAGTCTGTTGCATAGTGAAACCAAAAATTGTGCCTTTTTCCCATGGAAAACAAGCAGCATAAACTGGTAATGTTTAAAGTTAAGTCACTTTTCTCCCACAAAAACAGATTAAAAGTCACTTTAATACACTTTGCCAGCCACAAAATGTTACATTACACAGTTTCTCCACAGGAAAAATATGTTTTAAAATAATTTTAAAATGAAAGGAAAAAAACTGTGCAGTCATTTAAAAGTATGGTTAAATCTCATGACAGTCTGTTAAAACAAAAACTCCTAAGTTAAAAACAGCCTTCCTAAGTAGGAAAGTACATTAAAGCAATGATTTTAAATGCTTTTTCTGATTATGGGGAAATTATTGATAGATATGGGGAAAAATGCATACTACTGCAACTTTGATTTTCAGAATTTTGAATTGTCAGGCTCATATGTTAAAGTTTGATGTTATGTGATCCTATCTCGCCTACATTCTGACTGATGGGTTCGGAGCCGATCCCTCGGCTCCGACTCTGCACGCTTATGCCAAAGAGCGAAGTCTCTTATTGGCTGAGCTTACTATATCCCAGGATGCACCACTACCAATCCCCCAGATCTCGTTTGCCGCTAACAAGCGAAGACGTGGTCTCGAGCTTGGCTGAGCTAAGTAGTGTTTTTTTCACTAACTTTCTGTCAGGATTTTCTTTAAAATTCAACAAAAAGCTGTTTTAACAGCTATCTAGTGGTTTTTGTGCTTGAATGAGTATTTTCCTTGGTAAAATATTGTGTGGTGACTGTGTTTTGACAGACTAGAGGTCCCATCGGAGTTGAAGGGCCTTCCCCTGTCAGTTCGTTGTTGGCTAATTCCTGTTATTTTTAAGGTTATTGGATCTACTTCTTTTGGTGTTGTGTTAGTCCTTATTAAAAGGACAGGAAAGTAAAGAAGAAGAAGAGAGAGCAAGGAAAATTCTATAGTGTTAGTCAGTGTGTTTCTTGTGTTTCTTCTTGGCTAGTTTTCTGTGTTTGGATTGCCATAATGTCACAGGCTCCTAGGCCTTCAGGATTTAAAAAGTGCACTAAGTGCAGTTTTAAGATGTCGATCACAGACGACCACTCTCTCTGTGTATATTGTTTGGGCGCCAAACATTTGCAGGAGTCCTGCAGCGTGTGTCACACGTTTTCCTCGAGGGTCCTCCAAGAGAGGAAAAATAAACTTATTTTGAAAGGCCTTATCAAACCCTCTTTTGAAGAAGCTTTAGCATCCTCTCCTTCTCCTGCTAAAAAGAAAAGGGCGTCGGCTCCGACCAGTCCGTCGGACCCGACCGCCAAAAGACATAGGCAGGCTTCTCCTTCGGCTCCACGGACTTCGGAGCCGAGGGTGGAACGGTCTGCCTCGATGCCTCCAGTCTCGACTCCTCTGGTCTCGGAGCCGACGGCTGGGGCATCGAGAGGCGGGTCACCTTCATCGGCTCGACTGATCTCGGAGCCGATGAAGGTTGTCCGCCCAGACACTTCCTCCTCGGCGCCGAAGTCCTCTTCGGCACCGATGGAAATTGGGTTGGACACTCCCTCGGCGCCGATAGTTATCGAGTCGCCTCGGAGCCAGTCCCTTAGTCCCGTGGAGCCGTTGGAGAGACCTACTCGGACCCGTTCGGTCTCTTCCAGGTCATCAAGGATGTCAGATTCGGACATAGACAGGGTGCTCCAAAGACTGTTCCAGTCCCCAGTCTTTCAAAAATTTGTTTCGGCTCCGACCCAATTGGTTTCGGAGCCGATAGCCCACTCCATTGCCATTCCTCCTCCGACCGCTTGGCTCCGTCGGAGCAGGTGCTGATGGAGCCAGTAGAGATCCTAGGGTCGGCTCCGACCCTTACTCCAACCCCGGCCTTCGGGTCTGAGTTTAACACGCGGACTTCTTCGGCTGAACCCGGGGGTGACGTTTCGGGACCAATGCTGTTGGTTCCGAGCCTCCCTCTCGGTGCTTCGGCTGCGGGACTTCCGTCTGCTATCATGGCTCCGGGGACCGGACACTCCCAGGATTCTGGGGGTCCGGCTTTCAGAGCTATGAGGAGTGCCTTGGCCAAGTCTTCTTCGGCCATCTCTGCGGCTTTACCGGCACCTTCCCTGGGCATGGAGACTGGGTCTTTGGCAGTTCCCCTGTCTCTAGGCAGTGGAGCCCCGGGGCCTGAGGTTACCCCCACTGGGGGTTCCCCTCCTCCTGAGGGTTCTTCGGAGTTGTCTTCGGAGGAGCCCCCAAGGAAGAGATCGTGCAAGAGGAAGCACGTGGACTCCCCCGAGTCTCTTACATCGGACACTGATCTTGATGATGCGGAGGGGTCCTCAAAGTCGTCCTCGGATGATGTCTCATTTGCAGACATTCTAGAGATCCTTAAGCAATGAGGCGGCTGGATTTCCAAACCCCCCTCCGCTGATGAGTCAGTGCTTCTCAAGGCCTTTGGGACTCAGCCCTCCGCCTCCTGGGTGTCTCCGCCCTTCGACGAGCTCCTGGATTTGGTTTGTCGGAGGGCGTGGGAACATCCAGATACTGTGGAACCAGTGCCTTCTCGCCCTAACAAATTTTTGTCTGCCCCACCCGAGAAGGAGTTCTTGATGAAAGGCGTGGCTGTAGATGCCATGGTGGTGGCATCTGCTACACAGCAGGACGTGGCAGAGGCTTCAACGTCCGTCCATCCTCCTAATAAGAAGTCTAGGAGCATGGACCGCACGGAAGCGCACCCTGACTTCAGCGGCCTTTACTCTAAGGTCCCTGAATTATTTGGCACATTTCACCAGACTACAGAGGGATCTGATCAAGGAGCTGTCAGACTCCCTCTCAGGTAACCTACCTGAGCAGCTAGCCCAGTCGGTTAGCTCTCAGTTGGCTATCCTTACCTCGATTTCTAACTCGTCCATGAGGCTCATTTCATATGCGGCCGAAGGGGCGGGCAGAGCGGCAGGCACAGGCGTGGCTCTACGGAGACAAGCCTGGCTCCGTTTGTGTCATTTCGCGGAGGCCTTCAAGTCTTCCTTCGCCGACGCTCCCTTTGATGGGTCCTCTTTGTTTGGACCCAAGGTAAAAGACACTCTTACCCGCTGTGAGCAAGAGGGAAAAACTTTATCTGCCGTAGGAGCACGTTATTCCACTCCCTTTCGGCCTTATCCCAAGGCTAAAAGAGGAGGGAAGATGTGGTTCCACAAATCACAGAAGTTCTTTCCTCAACAGCAGGAAGATTCCCCTTCCAGAGGCAGAGGACGGGGAAATTTTTCTGGGAGACGCCGTCCCAGAGGCGGCAGAGGGCCCTGCAACACTGGAGACCGCGAGTCCTTTCGTAGCTGTTCAGCCTCCCACACTTCATGAGGGATTGCCCGGCTGTGCTGCTCCGGAGCCAGTCGGGTGCCGTTTTGCCAAGCACCTAAAAGCCTGGGAGTCTATTACTCAGGACAGATGGGTGCTTCGGATTATTGCCGGAGGTTACACCATTCCCTTCACACACTCACCCCCACCGTCCAAAAAAATCCCGGACCCACCACCCAGTCAAAGGGAAATTGCAGCCACAGAAGCTTCAAAGCTGCTAGAAAAAGGAGTCATCCAACCGGTCCCCACAGACCAGATCGGATCCGGAAATTACTCAAGGTTCTTTTTAGTGCCAAAAAAGACAGGGGACCTGAGACCCATATTGGATCTCAGCAAACTAAACCAGTCCATCATGAAGTCCAAATTCCGAATGGTCACTTTACAATCCATTCTCCCATTGTTGGAGAAGGATGTTTGGATGTGCTCCATAGATCTCAAGGACGCCTATTATCACATACCGATACATCAGGCGTCCAGGAGGTATCTGCGCTTCAGCCTGGGAGACAGTCATTTCCAATTTTGTGCACTGCCCTTTGGTCTCACCACAGCCCCCAGGGTGTTCACCAAGTGTTTGGCAGTAGTGACTGCTCACCTGAGGAGTCTCGGATTCCAAGTGTTTCCCTATCTGGACGACTGGCTCCTGACTGCCACCACCAGGCATCTACTACTAGACAACCTACAAGCCACCATCTCCTGGGTGCTTCCCTGGGAATTACATTCAATTGGTCAAAGTCTGTCTTGCTGCCCTCTCAGCGCATAAGATTCATAGGAGCAGAGATAGACTCAAAATTGATGCGCATCTTCCTTCCTACCGAAAGGATTCAAACATTACAAGGTCAAGTCCGAGCCCTGCTTCCAAGATCCAAAGCCCCAGCCAGGTTGGTCCTGCAACTTTTAGGTTCAATGTCTGCCACGGTTCTCCTAGTTCCGCTGGCAAGATTGCACATGAGGATTCTTCAGTGGCTGTTATCGACACAATGGTCTTTTCAGGATCTCCCCCTCAATCATCTCATACTGATTACAGAAACGTGCAAACGGGACCTCCGCTGGTGGCTTCAGCCATCCAATCTGAATCAGGGAAGACCTTTTGTTATACCCTCCGGTGGCCACCTTGACAACAGATGCCTCCCAGACGGGTGGGGGCATTGTCTGGGCAGGTTAGTTCAGGGTTCTTGGCTTCCAGACGAAACTTTTCTCCATATCAATGTATTGGAAATGAGGGCTGTACTTCTGTCCCTACAAGCCCTCCACAAGTTTCTCCCTCAAGGCATTATCGCTATCCACACAGACAACATGTCGGTGGTCTGGTATCTAAACAAACAAGGAGGGACCAGATCTTACCCCTTTGCAGAGAGGCCATGAGGGTGTGGGAATGGGCAGTAGCTACCAACCGCTTCCTGGTAGCGACCCACATTCCAGGAAAATCCAATGTATTGGCAGACAGATTAAGCAGGACGATTCTCTCTCCTCACGAGTGGTCCCTGAACGAAACAGTAGCAGCTCAGCTTTTCAAAAGATGGGGGACCCCGTGCTGCGACCTGTTTGCAACACCACAAAACACAAAGTGCAAAAGGTTCTTTTCCTTGACTCCGCGTCAGGGGGAGGCAGCTACGGATGCTCTAGTCCAACCTTGGCCAACAGGACTACTTTATGCTTTTCCTCCGGTTCCACTCCTCCCCAAAGTCATCCAGAAAGCTTCCCAATTGGGGTGCACAATGATTCTAATTGCTCCGTACTGGCCTCGTCAGGTATGGTTCCCCTACCTAAAGAAATATGCTCTGGACGGTCCTTGGTTTTTGGATCTAACTCCGGACCTGCTGATTCATCAGTCGGGATGACAGCACCAGTCCCTTCACACTTTGAAATTAACAGCTTGGCTCCTCCACTTCCGACCTTAGTCAGAAATCACACCTTAGACCCGGAAGTTATTCACATTTTATCTTCGGCCCACAAACCCACCACTAAGAAATTGTATCTCAGTAAGTGGAAGAGGTTTGCTATCTGGGCTCAACTCAGAGGCTTAGACCCTATTACTGCCCCGATACCAGAGGTCTTGAAATTTTTAACATCCTTGTTTAATCAAGGATCTTCAGTCTCTACTATTAAAGTCCAACTAGCAGCTATCTCCAAATTTCACGAATCCATAGACCCACCGTTGATGAGCAGCAGATTATGTAAAACTTTCATGAAAGGTGCTGTGCTTTTAAGACCCCCAGTTTTTCATCCTGCACCTCCGTGGGATCTTGATTTGGTACTTCGTGCCTTAACATCTTCCCCTTTTGAACCGGCTGCTACATGTGAGTTGAAATATCTGTCTTGGAAAACTGCCTTCTTAGTTGCAATTACCTCTGCAAGAAGAGTTTCAGAACTTCAAGCCCTATCTATCAAACCTCCGTACTTGATTTTTCACAAGGATAGAGTATCACTTAGGCCTAATCCATCTTTTGTTCCAAAAGTTTGTTCTAGTCTCTGTCTCCAACAATCTCTAGAGCTACCAGTTTTCTTTCCAAAATTTTCAAATGAAGCGGAATACACCTTGCATAAATTGGATGTTCACAGGCAATTGCGCTTCTATCTAGACAGGACTCAACAAATTCGAAAAACAGACCAATTGTTTGTATCCTTTTCAGATAATAAATTGGGTAAAACCATCACTAAAGCTACTATTTCCAAATGGATTAGAGATTGCATAACTCAGGCTTATTCCTCTTCAAATAAGCAACTTACAACATCTATCAAAGCTCACTCTACCAGAGCTATGGCTACCTCTATTGCGTTTCATTCCAAGCTCACTATTTCTGAGATTTGTGCTGTGGCTACTTGGTCCAACCCGCACACTTTCATTTCCCACTATAAATTGGATGTGGCATCTAAAGGGCGAGCATCATTTGGTTCCACGGTACTCAGGAGTGTTTTCCAGTGAGCCACCCAGGATTCAGGTGCTAGGGACGCTGTCCCATCAGTCAGAATGTAGGCGAGATAGGATCACATAACATCTTTTAGTTATGTACTCACCATAACTTCAGATGTTTGGGATCCATCTCGCCTACATTCCTAATACCCACCCTCCTTCCCCCTGCCTTGGAGATCAGAAGAGATGGAACGGTTTGAGTTCTACTATTTTTATCTTGTATCATCTGTCGATGTTATATAAGCAGTGCGTGTGTGCATGTATGCGGACAAACTAGATCTGGGGGATTGGTAGTGGTGCATCCTGGGATATAGTAAGCTCAGCCAATAAGAGACTTCGCTCTTTGGCATAAGCGTGCCGAGTCGGAGCCGAGGGATCGGCTCCGAACCCATCAGTCAGAATGTAGGCGAGATGGATCCCAAACATCTGAAGTTATGGTGAGTACATAACTAAAAGTTCTGACAAATTGTGAAAGTATGATGAATGGTTTATGGTTAAATCTTATGACAGTCCGTTAAAACAAAAACTCCTCAATTAAAAACAACCTTCCTAAGCAGGAAAGTTCATTAAAACAATAATTTTTAAATGCTCTTTCTGAGAAGCCTTTCTAACTCCTCCAGCCAGAATTGCCATAGCCCGCACCCACCTAATCTCAACACTTCTGTAGGCCTCCCCCCTTTTTCTCTAATCTAAACAAGTCGGTACTAAATAGACTGTCAACCTGTTGCAATCACATTGCCAGGTTTGCTACTGGCCTGCCATTTAGAACACACCACTGCATTAACCTCAAACAGCTTGCGTGGCTAGAACTTCCCAGTCTAATCCAATACAGCCTTCTGATTATAGCTAATAAAATTCTCTATAGTCCAGATGATACACTATCCCTAAGGAATATTATCACCCACCATAACAATCAGAGACTGCTTAGATCCTCAAATAAATTACTAATTCAGACAATCAAAATTAACAGTACAGCTGGGGATGCCCTCTTTGCAAATTCTGCAGGTAGAGTTTGGAATCTCCTTCCAGCTGATATTACTTTGCTCTCCTCCCTATGCCAATTTAAAACCAAACTCAGACAACATCTGGCACTAAACTGGCTTTGCCATTGTAACAAGCTTGGATAACCCTCATCATGAATGTATATTTATTTCTGCCTACTGTCAGTTTATTGCCCTGACTTAAACCAAGGATAACTATACTTGTGAACATGTCTATCTTATGTTTTTTCATGTATCCTCTGTAAATAGCTTATCTGTAATTATGTCTTCATTGTTATATTTTTGACTCTAACTACCCTTGGAGTTTTTCTCCCCAGGCATCCGCTGAAAATGGACATGAATCTAGTCAGACTATCCCGGTCAACAAATGCAAAATAAATGAATAAATAAAATAAGTATGGGGAAATTATTGATAGATATGGGGAAAATGTATACTACTGCAACTTTGATTTTCAGAATTTTGAATTGTCAGGCTCATATGTTATAGTTTGCTCTGATAAATTGCGAAAGTATGACAAATGTTGTAATTGCAGATATGGTGTTGTCAATCTCACCTTTATTTTCACTTGTGGGTGTCGGTTCCATCTCGGCCAATATTCCAGCTCGAGGTCCTCAGCAAATCTCGTGGGCTCCATTCTTTACCCATAATTCCTTCTCCTGATTACCTCAGATCTCGTTTGCCATGTAGCAAAGAGATTTAGTGAGTGATAGCTCTGGGCTAAGTACAACTTTGATTATTATTTTTCTATATAGCTTACTCTCTTACTTATATTTAATTTAATTCTTTCATTTGATTTAAAGTCTTTACCCACTTTCCCCTGTTCTATATGTCCGTTTAAATTAGAGGGCATTTTAGGAATGTCCGTTTTAGTTAGAGGATGTTCCTCACATTTCCGGTGATCCCTTTCCTTGCAAGTTTGTAAAAATGTATATAATAACAGAAATTAAATCCCTTTTCTATAACCTTTGTTTCTTTGTGTGATTGCAAGTTAAGTCCGTTTAAGTTAGAGGACTTAACTCTCCTAAGTTTGAGAGTGGTTCTTCTATTTTTCTTTTCTCTGTTTTACTTCTGTCATGTTCCAAAAACAGGAAAGCAAGCCTTTAGGCTTTAAAAAGTGCAGTAAGAAATGGTGTGTGTGTATTGTCTAGGGGCTTTACACCTGCAAGAGTCTTGTTCCATTTGTCACAACTTTAATTAGTGGGATTAAATGGAACGCAAAAATAAATTGATTTTGAAAGGTCTTTTGAAAATGCCTGTCTCTGAGCATAGATCCACTATTACGTCAGACAAGCCAACTAAGAGACCTTTATAGGAGCTGAGATCTTCATCTGAGCAGAAGCAGAAGGCTCTAGTGGAGCAGACATCTTCTCCTGGTTCCAAAACTCCTTTGGTGCAGGAATCTCTACTGACACTGACTACTTGTTCCACTCCTAGACACAGGAGCCGATCTCCTTATGTGGAGAAGATCTCTTCCAGGCCCCCTTCCCCAATTATGGCTACTTCAAGATCACCTACCCTATCCACTAGGTCTACCAGGAGTTTGTCAGATGAAGACATGGATAGGGTCATGGAGAGACTTTTAAAGACATCTGCTTTGGCCAGAATTCTCGTAGATCCGAGCCCAAAGGAATCGGTTCAGATAAAAAAATCCCTGTCCTGCTACAGTTCCTCCTCCAATCCATTCTCCTGCTTTGTAGCTGGAAGATTCTGACATCCAGGTTGTGTCGGTGTTGGATCCAGGACCAATACCTTCCCCGGTTCAGACATCAGCCCCAAGCGTCTCCATGCCTTCGGGGCAGGAGAGCACTAGGAGCCAACACTCCCCTGTCAGGTCGGTGGAGACTTCTTGGATCTTTTCGGATCTGATTATGTCTCTGGGGCCCTCAGCACAGGTGAGCACAGCTCCTACCTCTGCTTCTGAGCTGTTCTCTTCTGCTCCGAAGGGACCTTCGTCTCCAACAACTTGCTTGTCGGCTCCGTGGACCACTTCAGGGCAGGGAGGGTCTACCTTCAAAGTAATGAGGAGGGCTTTGACTGCTTTGCAGTCTGGTCCACAGTCTTTCTCAGTTCTTCCTCCACTTTCAGGCGAGGTGTCTTTGCCTTCTCACAGGCCCTCTCCACAGGTCCACAGAGAACCTAGGCCTCAGGATGCACCTCAGGGCACTGCCCCCTCTTTTGAAACCTCCCCAGAGTACCCCACTGAAGAGGTTCCTCGGAAGAGGACATGTAAGAGGAAGCATCTGGACTCTCTGGAAGAGTCTATCACATCCGATACCAACCTCAGTGAGGCAGAAGGGTCCCCATGATCACCTCCTGAAGATGTCTTGTTTGGAGACATCCTAGAATTATTGAAACAGAGAGGTGATTGGCAGTCCTCCCCTACTTCGGCTGAGGAGTCAGTCTTCCTGAAGGCCTTTGCATCTTGCCCATCAGCTTATTGGGTTACTCCCCCTTTCCATGAGCTTATCGAGCTTATCTCACAAAAGGCTTGGGAGACCCCAGACACCATAGACCCTACTCCTAGGAGGCCAAACAAATACATTACTGCCCCAAAGAGAGAGATTTTCTTACAAAAGGTGTAGGAGTTGATGCTATGGTCATGGTGGTGGCCACTAGAAAGGAACTGTCTGAGATGAGTACCTCTATCCATCCTCCTAATAAAGACTCCACGACTATGGATAGATATGGGAAGCACATCTTCGCATCAGCGACCTTTGTCTTATGGTCTCTGAATTACCTAACTCACTTCACAAGACTTCAGAGGGACCTGATTAAAGAATTATCAGATTGCATTCAAGGAGCTGTAGCCGATGCAGTGGCAGAGAAAGTCAATGCTCAGCTCGTTACCTTGAATTCAGTTGACAACTCGTCCATGAGACTAATTTATTATGCAGTGGATGGAATGAGTAGGGCAGCAGGCTCGGATATCTCTCTTAGGAGATAGGCCTGGATGAGTATTTGCAATTTTGCTGAACCCTTCAAGTCTTCCTTTATTAACACCCCTTTTCACAACTCATCCCTATTTGGACCGAAAGTGAAGGAAACCCACACCAGGTGTGAACAGGAGGGAAAGACCGTGTCTGCCATTGGAGTACGTTTTACCACTCCTTCCAGACCCTTTCCCAAAGGTCAAAAAGGTAGTGGGAAAATGTGGTTCAGAAAATCTCAGAGGTCATGTCAGGACACACAAGGTGAAAGTTCCCCCAGAGGCAGAGAGAGGAACAATAATGGGAGACGCTGCCCTTGCGGCGGGGGGTCCACAAAACCAATGCTGCAGTGAAACTTTCTTTGGGAGACCTTTCCAGTGCTCTTGAAGGAGTGCTCGATTGCTCCCCTGTGGGAGGCAGTCGGGAGACTATTGATGTTCATCGTGTTACACTGCTGCAGTTATTGCACTTGAGTTATCCTGCCGTCAGGCGGTTCCTCAGTCGGCCTGAGTTCCAAAGTCTTGGTCCGGCGTCGGTTGCTGTCGCTTCCTCTCTGATGTCAGTGCAACAGGGGTATATAAGATGCAGCCAATGCCATTTTCTTCAGTCTTTCTTGCCGTGTGGTGCCCGAAGCAGAAGCAGTTCGCAAGTGCCGGTCGGCCGACTCCTGAGATTTTCATTCCGAATCCAGAACCGAAGTCTTCTACAAAGCTAAGTACCCGTTAGAAACTTTTTCTTGCCTCAGACCGATGTCAGTAAAAGTTAATAACTGTATTTCTTGTGGGAAGCAAATACCTCATAAGGATTTCCACTCCTATTGTATTCCATGCCTAGGCCCAGACCACGATGTCACTGGTTGTCAGTTTTGTGCTAGGTTCAACAAGCGCACTATTAAACGTCGGTTTGATTTTGCCCGACATTATTTTGGCAGAAAATTCAATTACACCATGCCGTCGGAACGTCCGATGACTGGAATACATAAAAAGCGCAAAGACAAGGACAGGCTTCCGAGGCCCAAAACTGACGATGAGGCCTCTTCTAGGCCAGTCGCCGGTTCTCCGGTTTTCAGCGAGGCACCTACGGAGCCCCTGACAACCGCTCCCACAGAACCACAGACCGCCTCCGACTCCCACGTGGAGCTGGCTGGGCCTTTGGATGCTCTAGGTTTTCAGCCTACCGAAACTAACCCTTCAGAGGGAACCGAAGTAGCTCAACAATCTACAGCCTCAGAGGGTGTTTTCAGACCTACCCAGTTAACCATTAAACCCTCTGCTAAGTCTAAGGCCCCCTTAAAAACAAAGAAACAGATACAGCATTCTCCAGGACAGGCTTCCATGCCTAAGAAACAAATGCTCAAAATGGCTGAAGACCTAATCACCCTGATCAGGGGTCCCATCCCCCTCCTGATAAAAGGCACAGACAGGAAGCAGACTATGAATCTTCCGACCAGATGTCAATTTCTTCAGATTCATCCTCAGACCTAGGATATTCTTTCCCCCCTTATGAGGATTCTGATGCTGAGGAATCAATTCCATCAGCCTCTCCGCCTGAGGACTATTCCTTTGGGGAGACCTTACATACCATGAGGGAGCATTTCCATTGGGAAGGCCAGGGTTACTCAGAATCCAAGAAAAGGCTCAGAGACTTCCTTTTATTGCCTCAGGGCAATAGCCACTTCAACTGCCTACCTCAGAGGAGTACCTACCAAGGATATTTTGGAAGCAGCAACATGGAGTTCTGTGCATACCTTCACCAATCATTACCATTTGCCTTTATACTCCAAATCCAGAGCTGGCTTCGCCACTGCTGCAGGGCCTTATAGCCACCCCTAATGCCTTATAGAACCAGCCTCCCTACCTCAGCTTTGGGATTCCACCCAAGTGTAATGACTGCAGCAGTGTAACACGATGAACATATTACAGTTTTGTACCTACCATAAATGTAGATGTTCGAGTGTAAACACTGCTGCAGTCCAGGTTACCCTCCCTCCTTCCCCTCTTACTTGCTGGTACCTACTTATGCCTCCTACCCTTTACTACCTATGGGGAGTATTTGCTGGTAACTAAAAGTTGTTGTTTGCTTTTCTTATGTATGTTTTATTAGCAATTTGAATTGCCTACCTATTTGGGGGCACCTGACATCTGGGGCAAGAAAAACTGAAGAAAATGGCGTCGGCTGCATCTTATATACCCCTGTCACACTGATGTCAGGGAGGAGGCGACAGCAACCGATGCCGGACCAAGACTTTGGAACTCAGGCCGACTGGGGAACCGCATGACGGCAGGATAACCCAAGTGTAATGACTGCAGCAGTGTTTACACTCAAACATCTACATTTATGGTAGGTACAAAACTGTACTTTCTTGCACCAAGAAACCTGGCTATAGATAAACAACAAATGGGTGTAGGACATAATATCCAGAGGATATATCATTCTCGTCTCCCTTCCTATCCCCAATAACAAAGTGGGCCCAGATGTTCCACCCAGTCAAAAGGCAACTATATAAATTCAAGAGATGCAAAGGAAAAGAGTCATCCAAGAAGTCCCTGCAGACCAGAGAGGATCCGGAACCTACTCAGGATTCTTTTTAGTTCCGAAAAGAACAGGGGACTGGAGAACCATTCTGGATCTCAGCAAACTGAACAAATCAGTAAAGAAGACCAAGTTCCAGATGGTGACACTGCAGTCGATACTTCCTTTCTTGGAAAAAGACAATTGGATGTGCTCTATAGACCTCCAAGATGCGTACTACCATATTCGAATGGACAAATGGTCCAGGAGGCTCTTACGCTTCCGGCTAGGAGCATACCTCCCAACTGTACAGATTTTCGCAGTGTCCAGATTTTTGCGTCATATTTTTGGTCCATTTTTTAATAAAACTGTGGTTTGCTGGCAAGTAGTGGCAAATTATTAAAAACTGAAGTTAGAAAATAATGACAGACATTTGAGTTTCAGAATTCATACCCTTCAGAAAATTCATGCTGATGCAAAATATGTTGTTCTATCAAATTTGTAAGTTTTTAAGAACAATTTTTAAAAAAAATTGTCCCTATTTTTGGACCTTTGCCCCACTTTTACTTATGGCTTTGTCCAGATTTCTTGCTCTATGAGGTTGAGAGGTTTGGCAAGGAGCCAGTCACTTACAGTTTCATGCTCTGCCCTTTGGTCTCACTACAGCCCCTAGAGTGTTCACCAAATGTATGGTAGTAGTAGTGGCTCACCTGAGACGCAAGGGAATCCGTGAGTTTCTATACCTGGACGATAGGCTCATAACTGCCCTAATGAGGCATCACTTACTTCAATCAAGAGATTATGTCCTTCAGCTCTGCTCCTCCCTGGGCATTACCATAAATTATGAGAAATCTCTGCTAGAGCCTGTGAAGATTGGGTGAGGATAGGTGAAGGTTGCCATCTGTAAATATTAATGTAAACCACAGGCTTGTTGTCTTAAATGGTAAAAATAGTGTTACATGTGGAACTGGAAAGAATGGAACAACAGTGCACTCTACTGACCAAGTAAAGTATGTTGTGACCCTTTGATGTCAACACGGCTCCAGCCAGTCTAGATGAAGGAATTCTTGCTATTGTTTTAAGGCCAGAGTTAATGGCCAGAATTTTCATGCATAAATGTCCTTTATTGCTCTGGTTTCTGCCCAGAGGTGAAGAATGTAAATGTAGTTTCTGTTAGCCTGGGAACCCAGGGAAGTGTGAAGAATGATGTAATGTGAACCAGCAATGTGATTTTAAAAACTGAGAGAATCAGAGAGCATTAAGCATTTTTGTCTTGACCATCCAACTCACCAGCACTGTCTGGCTCTATATGTAAGTTTATCTTAGATTTGTGTTTTCTCTTAGAAATAGCTAGAAACTGGAAAGATTAGACTAACTATTTTTTGTGATGTCATAACTGTACTACTGAATTATTTTAAGTATTTCTCTGTGATCTCTGAACTCTTGATTAGCGCTGTGTAGTAAAAAGTATTGTCTTGTGTTTTGACTATTTGTTATTAAATATTTTTAAAACCCTTTCAACTATGTCTGTTTTTGTAGAGATAATTTAATCTCTTTAGAGTACTTGCATGCCTTTTTTAAAATTGTACAAAGCCACTCCAATAGCTTTAACCCTGGGCTATACTACCAATTGGATAATAATGTTGCACAGTAATAATTGGACACCCATATAAGGGCCTTTGAGGAGCTGATAAATATTAGTGGGTGGTGGCAGCTGGTACTACCATATAGTCTGGGAAAAGGGGGCACAGATGGAGAGCCTGTGCCAGCCTTCCCCAGGAGTGTCTGTGTGGTTGTATAAACTCTTCTCAAAGTGTGTGTGTGTGTGTGTGTGTGTGTGTGTGTGTGTGTGTGTGTGTGTGTGTGCGTCAGCTACTTGGGCAGGAACACAAAGCAGTGGTTTGACAGAGAGGGTGCTGGAGGTTTTAGCTTGCCCACTGGGCTGAGATCTGGACCCTATAGCTGTGCCAGTGGGGAGTCTTATTGGGGACATGGAGAGCAAGGGAGTGACCAGCCCCAGACTGACTGTGCTCTCTGTGTGCTGTTAAGGGAAATTGCACTTTACTGTGTGTATTTGTTATAATTTCCTCCTATATGAGATGCCCCTCACTGGTGTTAGTGGTGAGGATTTAGGCTTCTTGATTGCTAGGCCACGGCACAGGTGTCACAGAGCCATCGCAAACGTTGCTGTTCATAGGAGCAGAAATAAACACTACCACTCAGATAGCAAGTCTCTTACAAGACAGAGTACACAACCTCCATCTCATCAAAATTCTCATGAAAAAGTTTGAAACCACTGCAAAACTAGTTCTCCAGGTCCTAGGGAAAATAGCTCCTTCCATCATACTGTTTCCTCTAGCCCGCCTACATATGAGGGTGCTCCAGTGGATGTTATTTGCTCAGTGGTCAATCTTGGAACTTCCAGTGTCTCACAAGATTGTAATAACCAAGGCCTGCAAGAAAGATATCCAGTGGTGGATTCACTCACAGTCAGTACTTCAAGGCCATCCCTTTATTTTTCCACAACCTCTAGCCACGGTGTCTTTGGACACTTCCCAGATAGGGTTGGGGGGAGGGCATTTTCTCGGGAAGACAGTTCAAAACATCTGGCAAGACCAAGAGGCTCACCTGCATATAAATGTCCTAGAGATGAGAGCGGTGCTTTTAGCGTTGCAAGCATTCCAGGACTCTCTTCCTATAGGAACAGTTGTGATCTAGACCGACAACATGTCTGTAGTTTGGTATATCAACAAACAAAGGTGAACCAGATTGTACCTGCTTTGTCAAGAAGCTATCAGGGTCTGGCATTGGGCTATAGCCTCCAACCACTTTCTAATAGCAATGCAGATCCCAGGGAAATCCAATATCATTCTGGACAAATTGAGCAGAGCTATTCTATGGCCGCACAAGTGGTCCCTCAATGAGAAAGTAGCGGATGTGATATTCTGCAATTGGGGCCAGCCTTGCTTCGACCTTTTTGAATCACCCAGCAATGCCAAATGCAGCAACTACTTCACCCTGATCCTTCCAATGGGGGGAGTCACCAAGGGATGCACTTGTTCACGATTGCTCCTGGGACTTCTTTATGCCTTTCCCCTGATTCCTCTAATTCTAAAGCTCCTATAGAAAGTGAGTTTGGTGGAGACCACCATTATCCTAATTGCCCCCATACTGGCCTCGTCAAATCTGGTTCCCCTTTCTTCAGCCTCATCCTCGTGACGAACCCTGGATTCTGGTCCCGGTTCCAGACCTTCTGACACATCCATCGGGGATGGTACATCCCAACGTAGACAACCTGAAATTGACAGCTTGGCTGCTCCAGTTCCCCTAATTGCCAGGTTTCCATCCCTTTCCTCTCTAGTCAAGCATATAATTTTATCATTCCATAAAATATCTACTCTGAAACTTTATAAAAGCAAATGGAAAAAGTTTGTCATATGGGCAAACAGCAAAAGCATAGCTCCCTTTACAGCACCAGTTCATTCTGTCCTTCGCTTTTTGTCAGAGATCTTCAATGATGGAGCAGCAGCAGCTTCAGTAAAAGTTCAACTTGCTGCTATCTCTATCTTTCATATAGGAGAAAATGACCACCCTATCATGTCACATAGACTTTGCAAAGCCTTTTTTGAAGGCAGTGTCATGCTAAGACCTCCCTTTAAACACCCAGTGCCTCCTTGGGATCTAAATTTCATCTTGTCCAATATTATATTTTCTCCAGTTGAACCATCAGCCACATGTGATATGAAATATCATTCATGGAAAACTTTGTTCTTGGTGGCAATTACTTCTTCCAGAAGGGTATCTGAGTTACAAGCTTTGTCCATAAACCCCCCCTGTCTAATCTTTCACAAAGATAGGGTGTTGTTACACAACAATCCATCCTTTCTACCCAAGATGGTTACAGAAGATACCCTGAATCAATCTGCTGACCTTCCAGTTTTCTTTGCTAACTTTCAAAATAAAAGCGAGTATTCTTTGCACCTCCTAGATGTTCATAGACAGTTACGTTTTTATTTACACAAGACTTCGGAATTCAGGAAATCAGACCAAATTTTTATCTCGTATTCTGATACAAGGAAAGCTTATCCAGTTTAAAGAATGTCACATTATCCAGATGGCTTCATCATGCATATCCCATATTTACAATTCCAAATGGTGCTAAAGCTCATTGTACTAGATCTCTGGCCATGTCTGCTGCTTTCCAGGCTAGACTACCATTGGATAATATCTGTGCAGCAGCTACTTGGGCAAGTCTTCACACTTTTATTACTCATTACCAAGTGGATTTGGCCTCCAGGAGTAGAGCATCCTTTGGTTCTATGGTTTTGAGGAATACGGAGCCACCCAAGAGTTCACTTGCTTGGCACATGGTCCCACAAGTGAGATTAAAGGGGAGATTGACAACACCACATAATAAGTTATGTTCTTACTGTAACATTCCATGTGCATTATCCATCTCATCCTTTATTCTCACAACCCTCCCTCCTCCCCCTGCCTAAACTCCTGGTAGACTAGTTAACAAAATAGGATTACAGCAGGGCTATATAGCTTCAGAGAATGTTCTCCTTCAGTCTATTTCAAATTTCTTGGGAGCAGGTATATACATATTTCTATGCATCTACAAATTATTACCATGTAACCCTTCTGTATGCATTGGTGGGGGGAAAACAAGATCTGAGGTAATCAGGGGAAGGCATTATGGGTAAAGAATGGAGCCCACAAGCTTTGCTGAGGACCTCAAGGTGGAATATTGGCCGAGATGGATCCAACACATCAGATCTGACACCCACAAATGAGAATAAAGGACGAGATGGACAACACACATGGAACGTTATGGTAAGAACATAACTTCTTTTTTCTTCTTGTGAGGAAAAATCTGCTTTAAATAACTTAGTTTCTTCTGTTGCACAGGTCAGTACCCATTGTTTACAGAGTGTGTATGACTTTGTTGATTTATTCCAGGACTGTGGCCACTGGTACTGTTTTCAGGACGTTTGCTTGGCTACATTCTCAGAACCTCCACAGATGATGTTAAAAATGAGATTTTAAATTCTCCTTTGGATAGAGATTTAGTGTTTGGCCCCTGTGCTGCAGAGGTGATCAAAAAGTATGATGAAAGAGGCAAGCTGATGCAAGGAATCTCTTAAGGTTTTTCATCCTTCCTTTTCCAAATTTTCCAAGGGATTTTTTATCTCCGCTTCCAATTTTTGGCAAAAAAAAAAAAAGTAATTCTCAACAACATGCAGGTAAACAGACATTTCAGAAGAAATGGCAAGGGGGTTCCAAAAATAAGTCGAACCTCCCAAAACCAAGGACAGGCCAATAAGTCTGAATGACTGTTCAAGAGACCTTATGACACCCCCACCCTGACCCCTTTTTTATCTAGAAAGTTTGAATCTCTATTTTTATGTTTGGCAACAGATTGCTTCAGACAAATGGGTTCTGGAAATCATTCATTAAAGTTACAGATGGCAGTTGGAGGAAATTCCTCCTCATCCTCCAGATCATATTTTTTTCTTTCTACCAGTACTTCATCCCTTGCTGTCCCAAGGAGTGATAGACCCAATTCCTCCTTCTCAAATGGGGAAGAGTTTTTATTCAAGGATGTTCTTAGTGCCAAAGAAAGAAAATGCTTGGAGACCAGGTCTAGATCTTTCTTTCCGAAACCTGATTGTGACAGTGCCCAAATTCAAAATGATGTCACTTTACAACCTGTTAACTCTTCTTCCTCTTTCAAGTTTCCTGGCAACACTAACTTTAAGAATGCTTATCATCACATTTCTCTTCATCTAGACTTCAGACATTTCTTAAGGTTCTGTTTGTCTGGATCCCATTATCAGTTAACTCCCTTACCCTTTGGACTAGCCACTCCAAGAGTTTTCAGAAACCTGTCTTGTTTCAGTTATAGCAGGCTACAAGGTATTTACATTTTTCCACATTTAGACAACTTGCTTATCTTTTTAGTCTTCTTCAGTGTCAGGAATCTCTGTTGGGTGAGAGATCTCTTAAACAAGCTGGGATTACAAGAGAACATTCAAATGTCTTTCTTGACTCCTTCACATAGGATTGCGTTCCTGTGATGCCAACTAGATACGTCAGTTCAAAAAGTTTTTCTTCTAGTGGAAAAAAAATACTTCTTTATCGAGATCTATTTTTAAGTTTTTTCATTCATACTTTGGTCCCTGCGAGAGAATACCTCAGGATTTTAGGTTTCATGGCATCTATGATTCTTATGGTACCCCTTGCAAGACTTTGCATTAGAAAGATACAGTGGTATCTGGAGTATCTTTGGTCACAGCATCAACACCCTTTATTTTTTCAAATTCAGGTGTTGGAGTTTGTCAGAAAATCACTTGGTGGTGAAAGCAAATTTCTGTAATTATAGGTCACCCTTCTTTCCTGCTCCAAAGCAGCCAGTCTTGGCAGACACCTTGGATGGGGAGCAATTTCAAGAGGGATAAAAGTGCAAGGTATTCAGAACACCAAATTCAGATGCAAGCATGTAAATATAAAGGAGATGCTTCCTCAAATCAAGACTCTTAACTCTCTGAATCATCTTTGGTCACCTGAACCTCTTCCAAGTTGTTACAGACAGTAGCACTGTCGTGGTACATCAGCAAGCAAGGGGGCACCTGGTCATACCCTCTTTGCAGACTAGCCATGTCAGCTTGGGAAATAGCTTCACAACACACTCTCACTCAACAGACATCCCTTCAGAGCAAAATTGTGTGGCAGACAAACTGAGCAGGGCAAAGTCAGACCCTCATGAATGGAAACTGATCCACATGTGGGGAGCCCCTCAAGTAGACCTCTTTTCCTCCTATCTGAACAATCAGCTGTCAATATTCTGCTGCAGGACTCCATGAAGAAGGCCTGGAAGAAATGCACCTTTTCCTATCCTTGGATAGGAATGTTCATGTACACTTTTCCACCCTTTCCACTGATATCCAGGGTATTTCGGAAGATTCAGAAGGAATCCATCAAGATCATTGTGGTGACTGCCTTTTGGCCTAGGCAACAGTGGTTCTTCTTTCTTTTGGAAATGGCTATTGGCAATTACCACAAGCTTCCTCACACAGTAGATCTGTCCACACAAGAACATGGATGTTTGCTACCTGACCCCAGTGAACGTCAACTGACTGCCTGGATAATAGGGTCTTAATTCCTTTTACACATCTTTTTACTGATGATGTGCAGCACATACTAATGGAAGTAAGAAAGCCTGCTACTAGAAAATTGTATATTAGCAAATGAAAACAGTTTTCTAGTTATTGCTAACAACACGTCAGCACCCATTCTGGGCTAGTGTTTCTCTGGTTTTACAATATTTATGCGAGTTTCTATACTTTGACCATTCTTACTCCTCCGACAAGGTACATTTTTCTTTCATTTCAACATGTCTGCCCTGGCATCTCCCTCTTTCAATGCATTCTCAATTCAAAATGATTTTGAAAGGGGTTTTACATAAGAAACCTCCAAGAAAGCTGGTGGCTTCTCCTTGGGATCTTAAGTTTGTGTTAGGGAAGCTAATATGTTCTCCATTTGAACCAGCTCATCTAGCAGATTTGAGGTTTTTAATTAAAAAACTGTTTTACTGATTGCTCTGACCTCTGCAAAAAGAGTACCTGAGTTGCAAGCTCTTAGGGTGAGTCAGCACTATCCCATTTTCCACAGAGACCAGGGTTTCTTTGAGAACTAAACTTTCTTTTATGCCTAAAGTGGTATCTGATTTTATTTTAAGCCAAACTATTCATCTCCTGTTTTCTTTCCTGAACCTGAAAATGAGAGAGATAGGATACTCCATAGTGGAGAACTGGTGGTCAAGGTACACATGTGCAAATGCCGTAGATATAGGCAACCTGCTGGCAGACAGGTTCAGCGAAACCTTCACCCTTGTGTTCCCCCCATCAGTAAATCAGGACATCCCCAGCACCTGCCCCCCTCCCTTTATCTCTAGGGAGCAAGTCATTACTGCCCTCTCAAAGGCAAAAAATACAGCCTTCATGGGACCCACTAACATCCCAGGCTGCATCCTACATGAACTCAGGCAGGAACTTGCAGTACCATTAGGTACCCTATTCAACCAAAGCCTGAGTACTGGCTTCATCCCAGCCGAGTGGAGGACAGCCACTGTAGCCCCTTTGCACAAAGGTGGTGCATCCACCGATCCAGGAAATTACAGATCCATCAGCCTAATTAACCTGATCTGCAAGGCCATGGAACAGATTGTCATGGACCTCATTAACAAGGGCATTGGCAACCTCCAAACACTTGATCCCTCAGTTTGGTTTTGTCAAGGGGAGGTCATGCATGTTAAACATGACAGACTTCTTTGAGACAGTCACCAAAGCCATGGATGAGGGGAAGATGGTGCACACCACCTACCTTGACCTCGCCAAAGCCTTTAATGCTGTTACCCACTAGGGTATAATGGATAAACTCTCAAGTAGGCATAAATCTGTATTTTACCAGATGAGTAGCAAACTGGCTGACTAATAGAACCCACCTAATCAGAACTGGGGAAGCCACCTCAAGCAGTAGACTTGTAATGAGAGGTGTACCCCAGGGATCAGTCTCGGGGCCTCTCTTGTTTGGGATATACTTTTCTGAGGTGCAAGCCAAAACCAGTGGGCTATGGCTGACCAAGTTTGCAGATGACTGCAAGCTGGGCACTGTCATCAATTCCCCTAGTGATGTGGACATCCTCCAAGAGGGTCTCATCCAAACAAATGACTGGTGCCAGAAACATGGCCTCAAACTGAGTGCCAAAAAATGCATCATCATCCCCTTTGGGGAGAGTGACATCCCTGCAGATTATCACATTAATAACAAGGTCCTAAACAGGCAATCAGTCATGAGAGACTTGGGCACCCAGATTAATAGCAAACTGACTTTTGACCAACATATTTCATCCGTTGTATGGAAAGCTTTCTATATGGCCCACCTTATTAAGAAGGATAGCTCATCCAGGGACAAGGTGGTCGTAACACCCCTGTATTCTTCCCGTATACGACCCATTATTGAACACAATGCCCCTTTTAGTATGTACCTTACAAAGCACACACAGCAACTGGAGAGACAACGGAGGTTCCTCACCAGGAGAATCCAAGGCCTCAAACATCTGCCCTACACAGATAGGCTAAAAGCCCTGTCCCTCTACTCAGTCAGATTCCTCAGAGGTGACCTCTGTCTGGCATACAAAGCAGTCTCAGACCCTGTCTTGATGGGACTGCTGCATATCCGCAAGTCAGGCTCCACTCAGGTAACCCTCACGCATGACCTCAGCCTGGTCTGTGACATCAATAGGACTTGTTGGATCAGATTTGTGTCACAGAGACTCCCCCTTCTGTGGAATAGACTCCCTCTCCACGTCAAGCAGAGTACCTCATTAACTCTTTTTAAGTGCAACCTGGATAACTGGATGAGGAACAGAAAATATGCCCCTAGGATTCCACCTGGGTCCCTGCTGGACAGGGTATGGGGCGCTGACTTGTCGGAACATAGGCTAATTCTTGGCTAGGCTTGTAAGGGTCCCAGGGCCAATAGCCTAGTAACTTCCTATGATCCTTGTTATCCACTAACAGCTCAGGTACTGTCTTGACAGAACAAAATCTTTCAGATCTTTGGATCAATTATTTATTACTTGTGAAAGCAAGAAGGGAAAATCTGTGTCAAAACAGACTATTTCTAAATTGTTGTCTCAGGCTATTACATTTTATTATTCTCATAGGTTCATAGATTCATAGGTTCATACTAGGCTATCTGCCCTAGGGCATTTATAAGCCTAGCCAGAGTGTGTTTGGCTTTCGCCACCCTTTTAGATTAGTTGACTGTGCCTCTGTATATTAAGTAGGTCACAGAAGGTAGCCCTTTTAAGGTTAGTTTACTGTACCTCTGTCAAGCAGGGACACAGAAGAGATCCCAGGGGTAAACTTACGATCTCCCATCCACTCGTCAAGATTTCTCTTGAAGAGGGTCAGTGAGGGGCTCTGCCTAACATGGATTGGGATTTTGTTCCAGAGTGAGGGGAGCCTTTGGGATATGAATCTGTCCCTCCAGCATGTCCTATTTATTTCTGTGCTGAGGTTCAAGTCCCTGGAGCGTGTAGCTCTAAGGGATTTGGATTTCCTTAGGTGAAGCATATCCATTAATTCTGGGTTGGACATGGCTTTATACGTCAGACACAGATCGCCTCTGAGTAGGCGGTATGCAACTGAGTAGAGCTGGAGTTTCTTTAGCCGAACTGCATAAGGCATTTGTTTGAGCCCCTTGATCCTCTTGGTGAGGTAGTTTTTGGGTCTTTCCAGTTGCTGCAGGTGTCAGGTAAGGTAAATCCCAAATGGGGCATTGTATTCAATTATCGGCCTGATAAGTGATGAGTAGAGGGGCAGAATGACCTCTATTGGTCTAGATGTGAACCCTTTCGTGATAAGGTGGGCTGTATAGAAGGTCTTTCTAACCACTTTGGCAACGTGATTGTCAAAGGAGAAATCGCTATCTACTTGGGTCCCCAAGTCCCTAATTACTTCTTCCGTACTTAATGGATTACCACCTATGTGGTAATTTGTGGGCACTTTGTTTTTCCCAAAGGGGATGACTATGCACTTTTTGGCATTTAGCTTTAGGCCATGGCTCTGGCACCAGTTATCTGTCTCTGTGAGACCCTTTTGGAGAATGCTTGTTTCAGCCGGAGAGTCAATTACGGCACCCAGTTTGCAGTCATCTGCAAACTTGGTCAGCCATAGTCCACCCGTGTTAGCCTGTACCTCGGAGAAATATATACTGAACAAGAGAGGTCCCCAGCCTTGTGGGACGCCACTTGTAACTGGTTTAGAGTCTGACATGGCACCTGCTATTCTGACCATGTGGGTTCTATCCCTGAGCCAGTTTGCAACCCATCTTGTGACATAGGTGTTGATATTTAAGCTGGTGAGCTTATTTATGATGCCCGAGTGGGGTATTGTGTCGAAGGCTTTTGTGAGGTCCAGGTAGGCTGTGTGGACTACCTTCCCTTCATCTATGGCCTTGGTAACTGTTTCAAAGAAGTCAACCAGGTTCAAGAGGAAAGATCTACCCTTAACAAAGCCTAATTGGGTAGGATCCAGTGCCTGGAGGTTCCCAATGTCTTTTTTTATGATTTCCATGATGATACGCTCCATAGCTTTGCAGACCAGGCTAGTCAGGCTTATAGGGCGATAGTTTCCGGGATCTGTTGTGGCACCACCTTTGTGGAGTGGAACCACTGTTGCTGTACGCCATTCCTTGGGTACATATCCTGTAGTAAGGCTGAGATTGAACAGTGACTTTATATGAGGGTTTAGTTCTTCTTGGAGCTCGTGTAAGACACAACCCGGGACACTGTCTGGTCGCATTGATGCTGTGTTTTTTGCTTTGGAGAGGGCAGCTCTCACCTGTGCATCTGTGATTTCAGGAAGGCTACACTCTGTTGGGATAGACATTTGCTCTTTTGGGGGGGAAGAGGGGGGGGAGTTTGCACTGAACCTTTCTGCCAGGATGTTGGCAATGTCTGTGGGTTCAGTGTATTTTTTGTCATTTTGCACTAACTCAGAGCATATCTGGGAGTTGCCTCCCAGGTTTCTGACATAACTAAAGAAGGCCTTGTAATTATCTTTAGTGTCTTGTGCAATTTTTCTTTCGAAGCTGGCCTTAGATAATTTTATGAGGGATCGTAGTTTCTTGCTAGTACTGATCAGAAACGCCTTCCCTTTTTGGGATTTTGCTCTATCATGTAGTAGTTTTCTCCTTCTGTTGTATAGCTTATTTATGGCCGGGGTCCACCAGACAGGTGGTCTGCCTTTGGAGGAGTGAGTCTTGGTTTTATTTGGGATAGCATGCTCCATGCATTCCTGTAGGTGTCCATAGAATGCTTTTGTAAAGGATTCTGCATTTTGGGCCATATTTTCCACTGGCCCGGGGGCTTTGAAGGATTCCACCTCAGTTTTGAGAAGTGTGAAGTTTGCTTTTGAGAAGTTCTTCACCGTGGTTTCCTTGGCTAGGGGTGGGGACAGAATATGGATGTCCAATGAGATTAGTTTATGGTCTGATCTTACCAATGAGGGGTATACCTCTGGTGTGGAACATAGAGACCCCATGTTGGTGATGACCAGATCCAATATGTTTTCCCCTCTTGTGGGAGTGGTGACCAGTTGTTCCATAGCATTTGAGTTTATACATTCTAGGAACTGTTGGGCGAGGGTGTTTGGGCTTGAGTAGTTTTCCCAATCAATGTTTGGGTAGTTGACGTCACCCAATATAATGGTGTTTGGAGAGACCTTCGTATTCTCCAGTGTTCTCAGGAAAGCCGAGTGAGGTTCCTGTGTTTGGGAGGGTGGTCTGTAGCAGGCTACAAACTGAAAGGCAGTTTTGCCCACTGTTAGTTGCACATGGATGGTCTCCGATGCTTCGTGCAATGCCACTAACCTGGAGGTGTGGGTATCTTTGATAAATATGGATGCTCCCCCTCCTTTTGTGGTTCGGTCCGAGTTTTGGGGCCGAAAAGCATGGTATGAAGTATAACCTGTTAGTGCTGGGGTGCTCTCGGGAGCCATGAACCAGGTTCGGGAGCCTTGAACCAGGTTCGGGAGCCTTGAACCAGGTTAACAAAACTCCCAAATAGGGACAAAGCCCATTCTACCAGGATCTTGGCGTCATTTATTTATTTATTTATATTTGTTTACCGGGAAATTCCGACTGGATGCAGGTTCTTTTTCAGCAGATGCCCGGGAAGAAAAGCTCCACAGAATGATAGTGATAAATGGTGTACATAAGAATCAGTACTGTATACATTTTAGGTGATCATGACATGGAGAAGAAAAAAGAATACATGTGCACGTTTGATACCATTAGGTAGTAGCTCTTGTTACACATCAAGAGAAGGAGTAGAAACATAGTAAAACAATTGTATAAGAGTAATACAGGTCAACAATTATTAAACAATATTAATATACAATAATACACAAGAATTAATAAGTCCTGGAAAGGATTACCTGGCAGAATAATCTTTGGTTCAGTTTTATAATGCTATAGGGGAGGCTCTATCTTCACCAGGTTAAAGAGAGGAGGGTAGATGGTGGGAGGGGGTTTAGTCGGGGTTTGGGAAAGGACAAAGCCAGTGAGAATTTAGGTGTGATTTAAGTGCAGTATTGAAAAATCTGCCAGATGGAAGGATAGTTATGGAAGTGGGAAGGTTATTCCAGAGCTTGGATATGACACAGGAAAATAGTGATTCACCAGCTGAGTTTTTGGCTTTGGTAACCTGGAGTAGATTTTTGTTGCAGGAGCGTAGTGGCCTGGAAGAGTGGTAGGGTTGGAGAATTGTGTAGAGAGATGGGATTCTGAGAGGGTGGTTTACTTGTCTATGAGCAAAGGTGAGTTGAGTTAGGTGAAGGAGTTGTGGGAGCTCGAGCCAGTCAAGGTGTCTTAAGAGAGACACAGTGGTGGCTGCAGTAGGAGGTATCAGTGGCAAACTTTGCGATTTTGTTGCAGCAGGTTTCGAGTTTATTTAGGTAAGACTGTCTAAGATTTGTAAGTATGGGTGATGCGTAGAGTAGGGTGGAGATTAGTTGGGATCTGGTGATGGAGATTCTTGCTGGTTTGGTGAGGTATTAGCGATTTCTATATAAGGCACCCTGTTTTTTGTGAACTTTTTTTAGTTAGTGATATGTGGGTGTCAAATTTGAGATTGTCTATTTGTACACCGAGTAGCTTTGTGTGGACAGTTGGTGAAATGGTGATATTGTCCTTGGTCTGTAGAGTGAAGTGGGGGGTGTTTGGGGTAGATTTGGAGGGTTAGAAGATGAAGAGTTTGGTCTTGTTTGGATTGAGGAGAAGCTGGGCATTGTATAGCCATCTTTCAGTTGAGGAGAATGATTCTTGGGTGAACTGTTGGAGTTCTGTTAGAGTTGGGGCTGAGCAGATGAGGGTGGAATCATCTGCATACTGTATGAGGGAGGCATGTTTGGTGGCAGTGTGTAGGGAGAAAAGAAGGGGGCCAAGGATGGAGCCTTGGGGAACCCCGAGAGTAACAGGGTGGCGAGATGATAGATTGTTTTCCCAGACAACGGACTGCTGGCGGCCTTGTAGATAGCTATGGAACCAGTTTGTGGCTGGTGTAGAGAAGGAGAGGTTGGAGAGAGCAGAGAGAAATAGATCGTGTGACACAATGTCAAAGGCTTTAGATAGATCCAGAAATACAGCAGAGGAGAGGAGGCCATTTGTTTTTGTGATGGAGGATAGTGTTAGTGAAGGAGAGGAGTGCAGTTATTGTGCTGTGGTGTGGTCTAAAACCATGCTGAGTACTGGAGAGGAGATTATTGTTGAGGAGGAAGTTGGAGACCTGTGAGTTGATGCATTTTTTGAGTATCTTGGAGAGAGGGGAGAGGATGGCTATGGGGCGGTAGTTGGAGAGGTCGGTGGAGGGGCCACCTTTGTGGAGAGGAATGATGTGGGCTATTTTCCGTAGCATGGGTACATAGGATTCAGATATGGAGTGGTTGATTAGTATGGAAATAGGATAAGCTATGACATCAGCTGCTATCTTTAGGTATTCAGTGGGCATGTTGTCGGCAGCTAGTTTTGTGGGTTTTAGTTTTGTCAGGAGTCTCTTTATGTAGGAGGTAGATACTATGGAGAAAGAGAAGGCAGGGAGGCATGGATTTGGATTGGGTGTGGGGGGAGTTGGTGTAGGGAAGTGTTGTTTGGTTAGGGATAGTATGGATTCTGTGAAGTGATTGTTGAATGAATTGGCAATAGTACTGGTGGAGAGAGGGGTGGTTGGTTGGGGGGTGCTTACTTTTCCTGGATGGAGAGTAGCATTAAATGTGGACCAGAATTTCTTGGGGTTGCTTTGGGAAGAATTTAGGGATGTCTGATAGAAAAGGGCTTTGCCTGCTTTTACTTGCTTTTTGACCTTGCTACATAGTTCAAGGAAGAGTTGCCTATCTGAGGGTTCCTTAGTTATGCACCAGCGTTCCCATGTTTTATCCCTAGCTTTCATTAGACCTCTGGTGGTGTTCTGTAGCCAGGGGGAGCTCTTAGTTCTGATTCTGGTGTTTCATCTATGCCTTTTTGGAAAGGGTTGGATTCTAGAAGCAATAACGTGGTCTTTTGTACATACTTTTACAAAGCACTACAAGTTTGATTCCTTTTCTAGCTCTAGATCATGCTTTGAGAGGACTAGTGGCTCCTGGACCCTTCCCCTTCCACCTCCCAAATATTGTAAGCTAAGGTAAGCTACCCATATAAGGCTACTGCAACAGTGATCAATATGATGAATGTAGTACAGTTGTGCAAATGAACTTTACATTACAGTATATTTTAGAAGGATCACTACTGTTTTTGATTTGTACTTTACTCCTAGCTGTGTCTTTTCAAAACTTAGCTTCCCTCTCTTAGTTGTCATGAAAGCACTAAAGCACTTGACACTCAAACCTGTGTTTTTAAGCAGCTCAGGTCCAGCTGCCTTACAGTTTGAGCAAGTAGTAGACGCTCTGAAGCTTTGATATGGCAGGATATAACCCATATAGGTAAGGCTACTGCAGCAGTGTCATTCAAACATCTAGTGTTATGGTAAATTGACTTGCTCAACTGTATTTTCTCTGCATTACCCTTTGGACTATGTATTTCTCCAAAGGTATTCATAAAGTGTCTGCATTAAATGATATGGTGTACTGCAGACTACAAGATATTCATATTTTCTTATTTATAGGACTTGTTTATCTTTGCAGAGTTATTTTAAAGTGTCATGAATATCTCATTTGGGTGAGGGTCTCCTACACTGTCCTGTTCCGGGACTCTATTTAAGAAGGCCTGGAAAACAGATGCATTTTCTTCTCCTTGGACAGGAATGATCTGATATTGTTAATCCTCGTCCATTCCTTACACATGGGTATCGGTTCCTAGCTCGGAACCGAGTCGGCCATTTTCCAAACTCACGTCAGCTTCAAACTCTCAAGCTAATCTCTTACCCACAATCCCCCTCTCCCTGTTACCTCAGATTTCGTTTGCCATATTGCCATTCGGTTGTGTCATGCTACTTCTCTTGAGCTAAGTACAGTCAGTTGTTGTTTAATAGTTTTTACAGATTACTTTTCTGTCAGAAAAGTTCATATTTTATTGTCTCTTACCCTATCGCATCTAGCCTTCAGGTTTTTCTGTTTCTTTCTTTCCACTTTTACCGCGAGGTATTCTCTCTTTACCATCGTTGATAATCCCTTTCTTTTTTCTCTCATACCCTTGGGTACTCTCTTGTACCATTGCTGGTACCTTTTCTATTAATTAATTTGCTGTCATGGCAGATAAAGGCAGTCCGGGGTTTAAGCGGTGTTCTGATTGTGGACACAAACTGCCTACTTCTGATGCCCACTCTTTGTATGTTTATTGTTTGGGAGCTTCCCATTTGTCTGTTGACCCACCCTGTTCTATTTGTGAGAACTTTTCTAATAGAACCTTGTTGTACTCACCTATGTTATCAAATTCAAAACAATCACCCCCCTTCTTACAACCACAAAAAAAATCAGGAACAATAATAAATTCAACGCCTCCATTTTTCAAACTGAACTTAAAGCCCACAACTGGACAATACTCAAGTCTCTTCCTCTTGAAGAGGCAGTTATCTACTTCAACACCACCTTCCTCAAGATTCTAGATTCCCATGCTCCAATACGGTCCATTAGAACTAAAACCAAAACCGCACCATGGCTCTCTAAGGAAACAAAATCCAAAATCCTATCTAGAAACAAGATGTGGGTCACATGGCGTACCTCTAAAGACCCACACTCCCACCAAAACTTCCGGCAACTTAGAAATGAAACTAAAAGAATGATCTTAAATGATAAAAAAACTTCTTCCTCCACCTCCAACACAAACACCTTAATAATCCACAAAAATTCTGGGCAGGCTTAAACAAGCTCCTGCACCCAGGCCAGGCAACCACCCCCACTCCAACAACTTGCAAACAACAGTGCCCTGTAAACATTGCTAACACATTCAATAGTTTCTTCACAGAAACTATACAATCCCTGGCCACACAATTCAAACAAACAACCAGCCCACTCCACTACCCATGCCAGCAGAATACTACAACTACATCAGATCATCTATTTACCTTCGATCCAGTACCCATATCCTTTATAACATCTCTTCTGAAAAAACTAAAACCCACTAAGCTAGCAGCTGACCTTCTCCCAGCTGAGTTTCTGAAAAAAGCAGCTGAGGCCATTTCCTATCCCGTCTCCATAATCATAAACCGTACCTTGTCAGAAGCCTTCATCCCCTCCATATGGAAAATGTCCCACATTATTCCTCTCCATAAAGGTGGTAGCTCACTAGAGCTAACCAACTACAGACCTATAGCTATACTCTCACCCCTGGCCAAAATTATGGAAAAGTGTGTCCACAAACAACTGATGGAACACCTCACCAAAAATAAAATTCTAGCCAACTCCCAACATGGCTTCAGGCCAAATCACAGTACCACATCAGCCCTACTATCCTTTTCTAATACCATCAATAACTTCAGAAACAGTAATAAACTATCATCTGCTCTTTTCTTAGACCTCTCCAAGGCCTTTGATATGGTGAACCACATTCAACTCCTCCATACATTAAAAAAACTATCACTCAGCAATTCCACGCTGAAATGGTTCCAATCCTACCTGTCCAATAGGCAACAGGCTGTTCTATGGCAGGACAAATTATCTACATGCCTACCTGTTACACTTGGAGTTCCCCAAGGATCTGTTCTTGGCCCTCTTCTCTTCACCATCTTTGTTAATGACCTGCCCACAATCACTCCCCATGCCACATGCATTCAATATGCAGATGATTCGACTATCATCAGCACTGCCTCCAACCTGGCAGACCTCACTGCTTCAACCCAAGACACCTTCAACCTAATAGAAAAATGGTTCTTAAGTCGACAACTAGTTCTCAACCCCAACAAAACAAAACTACTTACTTTCTCACCCACTAACAAGACTCTTCCCCCCACCTTCTCTATTACATCCTCCAATGGAATCACTATATCACCAGAAGCTCACACAAAGCTATTAGGTGTTACCATTGATAACTCCCTTAAATTTGACACCCATTTCAATCTTACCATCAAAACCGTCAATAAAAAGCTTGGCTCTCTATAAAGTAAAACACTTTCTCACTCCTCACGCTAAAATTACAATTGCCAGCACACACCTACTATCAACTCTTTTCTATGCCTCCCTCTTTACAAACCTAAACAAGACAACCCTTAACAAACTTGCTTCTTGTTACAATCACATAGCTAGATTTGCCACAAATTCCACCTTTAGAACGCACCACTGCACTAACTTGAAGCAACTAGGGTGGTTAGAGTTTTCCAGCCAACTCCATTTCAACCAACTCAAAATGGCTCACCAGATACTGTCACCCAGAGAAAACACCAGCTCTGAAAAACATCATTCACCCCTATATTAACCTGCAATCTTTACGCTCCTCCAATAAGATCTTAGCTCAAACTACCAAAGCCAATAATTCTGCTGGGGATTCTCTATTCTCAAACTTTGTAGGTAAAATGTGGAACTCCCTACCGACCATGCTCACCTCAGAACCCTCACTCCTACAATTCAAAAAAAAGCTTAAACCCCATCTCAATACTCTCTGGCAATGTCCCTGTTCCAAACCTGATTAACCACTATCATTTACCCTTCTCTTACCTCACTATCCTTAACCGCTTTTTAACAAGGCGCCTCGCCTTTGTAACTGACCTATGTTTTTTTTATTTGCTGCTGTTGTTTTTTTTTTTCCCAAGATGTGATGTATCTTTATATTGTATTTAGAACTCAACTATCTTGTTCATATGTCTGTTATGTACTTGGAGCTTTTCTCCCCGGGCCTCCGCTGAAAATGGACATGTATCCAGTCGGACTCTCCCGGTTAACAAATGTAAAATAAATAAATAAATAAATAAATAAAAACAAGCTGTTACTGAAGGGACTTCTAAAATCTCCCTTTTCAGAGGATATTTCTGGGTCGGAGGCCTCAACCCCTCCTAGAGCCCATAAGAAAACCTTGGATGTTCCTACTAAGGGTAAATCTTTGCCTTCGTCCCCGGCTGGGGACTCCCGCCAACCAAAACCTAAAAAGGCTAAAGTTTTGACTCCGGAGCTCACTCAGTCAGCCCCAGTGCTTTCGGTGCCTAGGCTTTCGGCACCAAGGCCTTCGGCTCCATCTTCTCCTGCAGCCTTCTATATATCGGCACCAAGGGGCTCCTTGGTTCAGACCATTACCACTGTATCGGCACCGACCATTCAGTCGGTGCAGACCTTGACTGCGTTGGCTACGAGATCTTCCTTGGAACCGACGCCTTTATTGTTGACTCCAGTTTTGTCGGTTCCAGCTTCGGTACCGACAACCACTTTGGCACCGATCCCTGTGTCGGTGCAGACCATGACCTCAGCACCGATGACTTCTTCGGTGCAGACAACAGTAGTCCAGTCTCTCTCGGCACTGTTGTCCTTGGTGTGGTCAGATGAGATGGGCACCGAGACTGCCTCTTCTGTGGACAGGCCTGTTTCTCCCTCAGTCTCCGTAAGGTCCACTAGAAGCCTTTCTGAACATGATGTGTTGCGTCTTGTGGACCAGGTACTCTTGGCCAGAGGTATCCCACCCCTCAAGAACTATCCTTCCTTGGGAGGTGATCACCCATCTCCAAAGACCCCTTCTTATTCTCCTCCTTCGTTGCCTTTGAAGTCCATGGATATAGCACAGTCTTCCCCTTCTGCGGTTCCCTTTATGGATCTCACTAAGGAACCGCAATTGCCTTCATGACAGGAAAGTTTTGCTACGACCCAGGATGTTGGTTGTGACACACACAGTTTGCTGCTCCACAGCGATCCAGGGACTCCGGGTCGGCAGGCTGAGCCACTTAGGGGAGGGGTGACCCCTGTACTAGACATGCACTCCTTTTCAGGTGGACCAGCCTTCCAACTGATGGAGAAGGCTTTCTCTGCTGCTGGCAATACCAGACTATCTATACCTCTGCCCTCCTCTGGTACACTGGTTTGACAAGTCCCACCTAGCGGACACCGGGTGCAAGGACCGCATGACATATTCCCTCATGAATGCCCTTTTCCACTGTCTTCTCCAGCTTCTCCCACTGAGGAGGTCCACTGGAAAAGTTCGTGTAAGAGGAAGCACATGGACTCCACAGAGGAGTCCCTCACCGAAGACACAGATTTTGATGAGGGGGAAGGATCCCCTCAGTCACCCTCTGAGGTATCCTTTGGTGATATCCTTGAAATCCTGTAACAAAGAGGTGACTGGCAGTCCTCTAATCCGACCTCTGAGGAATCTGTGTTCCTGCAGGCCTTTCAGGCCCGGCCCCCTACCTCCTAGGTTACTCCACCTGCCGATGAACTTGTTCGGCTCATCGTACAGCGTGCTTGGAAGGCTCCTGTTACTGACAAAGCTATTCCCCGGAGGCCAGATAAGATCTTGTCCCCTCCTGCTTCGGATCCCCATTGGTCCAAAGGTCTTCCTGTGGATGCTTTGGTGGTGGCGGCCGCAACAAAAAAGGATCTGGCAGAAGAAGAAAGCCAGACTGTCCATCCGCCTAACAAAGTGTCCCGGGCCCTGGACAGGATAGGGAAGTGCACCTTTGCTACAGCGACCTTTGCCATCAGGTCCCTGAATTATATGGCACATTTTACCAGGCTTCAAAGGGATCTGGTTTCTGTGCTCTCTGAAACCTTGGCTGGTGCCATGTCTGATGAGGTCTGTGACAAAGTGGCCTCTCAGCTGGCCACCTTTGAATCTATATCTAACTCCTCTATGCGACTGATATTTCACGCATCAGAAGGAGCAGCTAGAGCAGCGGGTTCAGCTGCGGTCTTGAGACGACACACCTGGATGCGCTTGTGCTTGTTTAAGTCTTCCTTTCTTAATGCCCCCATTGAGGCCTCATCGTTGTTTAGGCCCAAAGTTAATATCCTGATACTTGTTTATTCAGATAGGAAGGGGTTGGACTATACCATTGTCTACCATTGGCTGGTGTACTAATAAATATGTACGATTTTGTTTTTTCATCAGTTTATCATTTTCACTGAAGAAGGCATTCAGCCGAAACCGGTTTGGATTTCTGATAAATTGTTGGGGCATTTGTATGTCCTATTATCATATTGGTATCACAATTATAATAAAGTATTGGACTGTCTATGCTAGCCGTCTGTGTTTTCTTCTTTAGAGCGATTAACCCATGTACCATTTGACCTATGGAGCTGCAGCATTTCCAATAAGGTAGGGTCAGGGATTGCCTTATATGCAAGGCAGAGATTGCATCTGAGTAGTCTGTATGAAACAGAATAAAGTGACAGTGATTTCAGATGATCCACATAGGACAGATGCTGAAGACCTAGAATTTTCTTTGTGAGGAACCTTTGTCATCTCTCCACTTGCTGCAGGTGTTTGGAAAGGTACATACCAAAAGAGACTTTGTAGTGGCCTGATGAGGGAAGAGTACAGGGAGGTTATAACTTCTTTTTTTCTGGAGGCAATGCCCTTATGAGATTAGCAATATAAAATGTCTTTCTTAAAACTGTGGAGACATGGTGGTCAAAGGTGAGGTTGCTGTCAGGCTGTGTGCCCAGATGTTCATCGTGTTTCACTGTTGCAGTCATTACACTTGGGTTATCCTGCTGGCAGGCAACCCGCAGTCGGCCCGAGTTCCAAAGTCTTGGTCTGGCGTCGGTTGCTGTCGCCTCTTCCCTGACGTCAGTGCACCAGGGGTATAAAAGTTGCAACCGATGCCATTTTCTTCAGTCTTTCTTGCCGCGCAGTGCCCGAAGCAAAAGTAGTTCGCAAGTGCCGGTCGGCCGACTCCTGAGATTTTCAAAACTGAGTTTCAGAACCGAAGTCTTCAATAAAGCCAAGTACCCCATTGGGGAAACTTTTTCTTGCCCCAGACTGATGTCAGTAAAAGTTAATAATTGTATTTCTTGTGGGAAGCAAATACCTCATAAGGACTTTCACTCTTACTGTATTCCTTGCCTAGGCCCTGACCATGACATTACTAGTTGTCGGTTTTGTGCTAGATTCAATAAACGCACTATTAAACGTCGGTTTGATTTTGCTTTACATTATTTTGGCTGAAGGTTTACTTACATAATGCCGTCGGAACAACCGACGACCGGAATTTATAAAAAACGCAAAGACAAAGAAAAGGACAGGCATCCGAGGTCCAAAACCGACGACGAAGCCTCTTCTAGGCCAGTCACCGGTTCGCCGGTTCTTAGTGAGGTGCTTTCGCAGCCCCTGACACCCGCTACCTCAGAGCCACACCGACAGCCACGTGGAGACACTGAGGCCTGTGGAAACTCAAGGTATTGGGCTTACGGAAGCTATACCCTCAGATGGGTCCGGAGCCGCTGAGCAGGCATCGGCATCTGAGGGTGTTTTCAGACCTTCACAGCTTACAATTAAGCCCACTACAGCAGCAAAGGAAAAGTCAAAAACACCGTTAAAGACAAGGAAACAAGTACAGCATTCTTCAGAACAGTCATCCATGCCAAAGAAACAGATGCTTAAAATGGCCGAAGACCTTATTACTTTAATCAGGGGTTCCCATCCCCCTCCTGACAAAAGGCCTAGGCAAGGCACTGATTATGATTCCTCTGATTAGGTTTCCATTTCCTCTGATTCCTCTTCTGATCAGGGATATGCTCTCCCTCCCTATGAGGACTCTGATGCAGAAGAGTCCATACCTTCAGCCTCACCGCCTGAGTATTATTCTTTTGGGGAACCCTGCACACACCATGAGGGAGCATTTCCATTGGAAAGCCAAGATTATTCAGAATCCAAGAAAAGGCTCAGAGACTTCATTTTATTGCCTCAGCACAGGCCCCTTGCTATCCCCCCTGTGCTTGATATTGTTGATGATGTTTTTTCTGAATCCAGTCTGTCTCCTGATTCTTTACCCCCTGCACCAGTCAAGCCAGACAGGTACTACAGGGTCCCTGACTCTCATACATTTCTTTACAAAACCCAGCTGCAGACCCAGAAACAATTTATCAGGGTCCCAAAGGGGTTAAGGCTTCCACTGCCAAAAATCCTGTCCCCAAGGATAGGGATTCCAAAGCTCTGGACAGATGGGGGAAAAAAGTTTACACTTCTGCTACTTTAGCTGTAAGAGCTTTAAACTGTCAGTTTCACATGCTTAAATATCAACAGTACCTCATGTCATTGTTAAAACAGAAAATGGTTTCAAGTACAGAAAGTCCTGACAGTAAGGAAATGCAGGATTTATTGCATGCAGTTGAACAAGTGTGAAAGCATACTCTGCAATGTGGTTTTGATTCATTAGAGGCTTCTTGTAGAGCCGCAGTTACAGGCTCTGTTATTCGAAGGCATGCTTGGTTGAAAGAACAAAGTTTACCTGAACATGTTAAAGTAAAATTATTGTATGCTCCATTACAGCATGATACTTTGTTTGGTGTTAAGGCAGAAGAGGTGTTAAAGAAAATGCAGGATAAAGCAAAGTCAATGCAGACAGTGAAAGATTTCTTACAGGTTCAACCACCTAGATTTAGCAGAAACTGGCCTTCAAAAAATTGGTCCTTTCCAGTGTCAGACAGGTCACAAAGAGGCAGATACAGACGCTCAAGAGGCAGATCTCAGCCCCAAGGCTCCTACAGACCTAAACAATGGGGTGCTTCAGCCCCCAAAGGAGGGGAAGACAAATCACAACCTTATAGGAAACAGTCCCAATGACTTCCCTCTGCAAATGCCAAGTACTTACCTTTTGACAGCACCCCTAGGGGGAAAGCTAGCACTTTTCTCACAAAAATTGGCACATGATCACCCAGGACCAATGGGTGCTGAATATTGTTTCTCAGGGTTACAGGTTCCACTTCCACACGCTTCCAAAACCAAAAGGTATGCCAGACCTGCCACAAAACCAATGGGCAGAGACACAAAAACAGATTGCTGCTCTTATGGACATGGGAGCTATTCAAAAAGTTCCACAGCAAGAACAGGGACAAGGATTTTACTCAAGACTTTTCTTAGTACCCAGAAAGGACAAAGCTTGGAGACCAATACTGGACCTGTCAATCCTAAATACTTTCCTGGATGTTCCAAAATTCAAAATGTTAACACTACAGCAACTTCTGCCCATGCTGGGCAAGAAGGCTTGGCTAGTTATTTTGGACCTCAAGGAGGCATACCTGCATGTCCCAATCAGACAATCTTGCAGAAGATACCTCAGATTCATAGCAGGCTCAATACATTACCAGTTCTCTGCACTGCCCTTTGGCTTATCTACTGCACCCAGGGTCTTCACAAAATGCCTGGCACCAGTAATTGCATTTTGCAGACAAAAAGGAATTCAAATATATCCCTACTTGGACGACTGCCTTATTCAAGCAGAGAGAGAAAGGACATTCTTCTAAAGCATCTGGCGTTTGTAAAAAGATTGCTAATTTGCCTAGGGTACACGGTAAACGACAAGAAATCAAAACTAGTGCCCTCTCAAGAGATAATATTCCTGGGTGCAAGCTTAAATACAACTGCCCAGATGGCTTATCTCACACCAGACAAAGGCAACTGACTCATTAATTTCAAATGATGGCAACAAAAACCCAGCTCCCTGCAAGAAAAATTCTGCAGGCCCTGGGCTTCATGGCATCCTGCATTCTACTAATTCCATATGCAAAACTGCATATGAGGAAACTACAATGGTATCTAAAAAGTGTTTGGACTCAGCATTGTCACAGCCTGGAGACAATCATAAGTTTAATTCCCTGCCTACAACAGGAGTTTCGATGGTGGTCCCAGGCCTGTCACCACAACAAGGGACAGCCTTTCACCTTACCCACAGCCAGGCAGACAATAACAACGGATGCATCGGATTATGCCTGGGGAGCACATATGGCAGGAAAATGTATTCAGGGCACATGGCCCAAGGAAGAAATGCATCTTCACATCAATCAAAAAGAGATGCTAGCTGTACAGAATGCCCTGACAGCCTTCAAGGACCTAATACATCCAGGGCAACTATTAATAAAGACGGACAATACCACAGTTATGTGGTACATAAACAAGCAAGGGGGCACACATTCCTACCCCCTATGCAGACAAGCCATGACTTTGTGGAACACAGCACTGACCTATCAAGTACATCTGCAGGCACAATTCCTGCCAGGAACAAAAAATACACTGGCAGACGAACTAAGCAGAAATCTCATGGATCCTCACGAATGGAAGCTAAATCCACAAGTGTTCAGCATGATAATGAGGAAATGGGGACGCCCAGACATAGATCTTTTTGCCTCCCCTCACAATTACCAAATACAGAAATTTTGTACAAGAACTTATCACTCTCAAGCATGGAAAGTTGATGCTCTATCATTCAGCTGGAAAGGCCTGACAGTCTATGCCTTCCCTCCGATGCCTCAATCAGATTCTGCACAGTCAACTCAGAACCTTAAATCTGGCAGCATGGCAGATAATGTAGCCACTCAGACTGCACCTCTCTCTAAAGCTGTTATGGATGTCATTTTAGAAGCCAGGAGGCTCAGCACTAGGAAATCTTATGCAGAAAAATGGAAGAGATTCTGTGCTTGGAACCAGGCACAAGGGCTCAAACCACTTGTCCCTAATATACCTCAGATTTTACAATACCTAACTGAGATGCTGGACAAAGGCTTATCTTTCTCATCTATTAAAATCCATGCCTCTGCCATTTCAGCTCATTACAATACGGAATCTCCTATTTTTTTCACATCCTCTACTACGACAGTATCTCAGAGGGGCAAAAATATAAGACCCCCAAGGAGAGCACCAGTACCTAATTGGGACCTCAATTTTGTTTTAGAAAAACTCACACTGCCTCCTTTTGAACCAGCGAACACAGCTGATCTAAAATTCTTGTCATGGAAGACTGCTCTGCTCCTAGCAATAACTTCAGCAAGAAGAGTCTCAGAGTTACAGGCATTAATGGCTGTGGAACCTTTCCTCATTTTTCATCAGGACAGGGTTTCTCTTAGGACAAACCCAACATTCATACCAAAAGTGGTCTCCAATGTGGCCTTAAACCAAACCATTCATTTACCTACTTTTTACCCAAATCCCCAGAATAAAGGGGACAGACTTCTGCACGCTTTGCATATACACAGACAGCTACAATTCTACTTGGACAAAACAAAAGCTTTCAGAAAAACTGAGCAACTGTTTGTAGCATATGCTGCAGGATCACAAGGAAAGCCTATTACAAAGCAGATAATCTCGAAATGGATAGGACACTGCATCCGCTTCTGTTATGCACAACATGGAAAATCAGTGCCTAAGGGCATTAGGCCTCATTCTACCAGAGCAGCAGCCACTTCAGCAGCTTTCCTCAGAGGAATACCAACCAAAGATATTTTAGAAGCTGCAACCTGGAGCTCAGTGCACACTTTCACCAAGCACTACCACTTACCTCTCTACTCTAAATCCAGAGCAGGCTTTGCCACTGCAGTTCTGCAGGGCTTGTTAGCCTCGCCAAATCCAATTTAGACCCAGCCACCCAACCTCATCTTTGGGATTCTACCCAAGTGTAATGACTGCAACAGTGAAACACGATGAACATAGTACAGTTGTGTACCTACCATAAATGTAGATGTTCAAGTGTATTCACTGTTGCAGTCCAGGTTACCCACCCACCATCCCCCCTTTTTTCATTGCTGGGACTTTTCTGTACTTCTCATCTCTATACTACCTATGTGGTGTATTTGCTTGTAGATGAAGGAAATGTTTATAGTAATATATGCATGTTTTTTGGCATAATTTTATCTTTCCAGCCTTCCTATCTGGGGGCACCTGACATCTGGGGCAAGAAAAACTGAAGAAAATGGCGTCTGTTGCAACTTTTATACCCCTGGCACACTGACGTCAGGGAAGAGGCGACAGCAACCAACGCCGGACCAAGACTTTGGAACTCAGGCTGACTGCGGGTTGCCTGCCAGCAGGATAACCCAAGTGTAATGACTGCAACAGTGAATACACTCGAACATCTACATTTATGGTAGGTACACAACTGTACTGTCTCTCGCCACTGAGTGCATAATTGAGATGTTGCTGTTGATGTAGTAGTTAGCAGGAACATCGCCCTTACTGAAAGGGATGCTGATACATTTTTTTTGCATTGAGTTTAAGGCCATGACAAACCTTTAGTTTTTGCTTGTACTTCAGAGAAATAGATGAAAACAGTAGAAGTCCCAGGACTAATCCCTGTGGAGCACCACTGGTTACAGGTCTGCTGTTGGAGGTGGATTCCCCAATTTTGACTATATGGGTTCTATTGGTGAGCTAGTTAATGATCCATCTCATGATATAAGGGTCGATACCTAGCTGGGTGAGTATGTCAATGATGCCTGAATGGGGGATAGTGTCAAATGTCTTGGCTAAGTCTGGGTAGGCTGTATGCACAGATTTCCTCTCATCCAGGGCCTTGCTGACTGTCGCGAAGAAGTCCAACAGATTTAACAGGCGTGATCTCCCTTTGACAAATCAAAACTGAGTAGGATCAAGTGTTTGGAAATTACCTATAGCTTTGTTGATAAGGTCCATGATGATTCGCTTCATGGACTTGCAGATAAGGTTAGGCTAATAGGTCTATAGTTCCCAGGGTCAGTGGAAGCACCATCTTTGTGCAAGGGAATAAAAGGGAATAACGGTTGCCGTTTTCCAAGCTGAGATGAAGCAAGTGGTTAGACTATGGTTGAAAAGAGTACCCAGTGGTGTTGCTAATTCTTGTTGGAACCCTTGTAGGACGCAACCTGGGAGATTACCAGGTCCCATAGATGTTGTGTTCCTGTCCTTAAGGAGAGAGTGTTAACGACCTGCCCTTTAGATGTACAAGGTTGGGCAGGTGGCAGGGATGTCATGGAGTATGTGTGGTGGGCACAGGGGAGTGAAGTTCTCATAGAACCTGTTGGCCAGTAGGTTGGGTATGGCCACAGGCTCAGTATATGTGGTATCATTAACTACCAGTTCAGCACAAATTTGGGCCTTTCCTTTTAGGTTGTGGATGTAACTAAAGAATGCCTTATGGTTGTTTTTAGTTGAGGAAGCTAATTTGGATTCATAGTTTGCTTTTAGAGGACTTCACAAGAAGTCTTATTCGCTTGCTTAAGCTGATGAGGGAATGTTTCCAGTTTAGGGCTTGATCCTTCTTACTCTTAGATAGCAATTTCTTCCTCTTATTGTAAAGCCTGTTAATGGCAGTTGTCCACCAGGCAGGTTTGCTCTTCCTTGGGGAGCTTGTTTTGGTCCTATCAGGTATGGCCAAGTCAATGCTGTTATACAGGTGTTTGTATAAAGCATTTGTGTAGAACTTGGCATAGTTGCCAGTTTTGTTGGGGGGGGGTGCAGAGAATCTATTCATACCATCCTGTAAGAGGTTATAATCTGCTTTGGAGACTTTTTTTTCTAGTTTAGATGCTGCAGGAGGTGGGGATGGGGGTCAGGTGTGATAGTTACTTCAAATGAGACTGATTTGTGGTCAGATTTTCCATGGAAGACCTCACAGTGGAGGTGCTACAGTATTCCCTCATATTGGTAAGCACCAGATGGGGGCGTTAACCAGCTGGCCCTGGGCATTGGAGTTAATGAAGTCGAGGAACCTTTGGGTAAATGAGTTTGAGCACGAGTAATTTACACAGTCATTGGATGGGTAGATAAGTCACCCAAATCCATGGTGTTCGGATGTATCTTGATAGACTCATGTAGATCCAAATAGGCACAGTGGGTGTTTTGATTCATGGAGGAGGTCCTGTAGCTGGCAGTGACTTGAAAAGGTGATCTACCAACAGTTAATTGTGTCTGAATTGTCTCCAGGGAATCATGCTGTTTGACCAATTTGGAGGTGTATTTATCTTTAATGAAAATTGATACACCTCCTCCTTTAGTTTCACTCTTTCAGTTTGTGGTCTGAACATGCGCAAGGAGGTATAACCCGGTATGGCTGTGGTGCTCTCCACAGCATTGAACCAGGTCTCCATGGCTGCACAAATGTCTGCATCTTCCAAGGTGAGGACTGCTTCTAGTGAGTGCAGTTTTGTGTTAAGACTCCTAGCATTTAGCAGCATAACCTTGAGGTTATTTTCAGATGGAGTTTTTATGTCTGGAATTTTGTCCTTGAGACACTGTCTAAAAAGGCACTATGGGGGTGGCAAGAGCCTTAGCCAGTAGCCAAAATCCCAGGGGTGACACATGAAGACCCTCTGTAGCAAAGCATTGAGGTCTGTCAATCATGTCATCCCAGGCTGACAGATACTGGATCACCTTAGAGTGACACCAGAAACTAAGACAATTATTGAAGTCAATAATTTCCTGTTTGTATTGAGGCATCATCCTAGATGAAGGTAAAATGCTGCTTAAGGTTAGGGACATACCTGCCTGAGAAACACAGTCCAAGAGATCAGTCATGTCTGTCTTCTTATAGTCCAGAGAGGTAGGTCTCAAGTCATTCACACCAACATGGACTATGATGGAGTCATAACCGTACCTGTTGTTGAGAGACTTGAGTGCATGTGTGATATGGCATATCCTGGCACCTGACAGACAGCTGACCATGACCTTTTCCTTATCCAGCCTGGTGGGAGGGACATGTATGTGTCTCATGATGGAATCATCTGTGACTAATATGTTTGGTTTTGTGGTTTGCCTTAAGGGCTTGATGAGTGAGACACTGGTACCTGAACTGTGTATTGTGTTCTGCGGAAGTAGTATTATGTGTAGCGTGCTTGTATTTGTGTTTGGGAGATCTCTGATGTTTAGGTACATTTCTGGTGAGGACCTTCGCATGTGTAGGTATGTGTGATGTGGGTTTGGGTGGAGTAGGAGGTGAGGTGTGCATGCTGACAACCCGCTGATTGTCATATGTGCTAACTGGTGTGTCAGAGAACATGGATTCAAGGTTCTTAATATAGTTGCATCTCCCATATGTTGAGTTTGTGTGGATTAGGACTAGAGGGTTGTTGGCGAACATGTGGCAGTTGCTACTTTGCCTTGGGATGCCCATATCAACCAAGCTGGCTGGGGAAACTGTGGGAAATTGTCCATCCATAGTGTTAGGTAAATTTATATGGTCAGGAAAAGAGGTCGCATTTAGGAATGGCTAGTGAGTGAGAGGTGTGTTGCTACCTCTGTGGCTAGGCTTAATGTTCCACCTGATACTAGACCAGGGCTGTGAAAAATCTCTAGAGGACCACAAGCGAAGTGCTAATGGAAAATTTAACAAGCAAAACATTTTCATCTAAACCACCAATGGTGACCACCACTGTGTGGCAGTGCATGATGGTGCACTACACGCATACAAGTGCAAACACAGGCCTTAAACTAAACAAGAGATAACCCTTTTAACTCAAACTAGCCAATAAAGATACGCTCTCTGAGCACTAATCCAATCACCCTCGAAAAGATGGGACCCAGACAGCACTCTCCTCCCATAAAGGTGCAGAAGGGCCTTCACGTAAAAGGATGGCTTGAATTTGATGCTCAGAAGTTGCAAAACAGACCCAGAAACAGCAGACCTAGAACTGGGCTATGCTACAGCTGAACTAGTACACTATACAGTAAAATGTTGCAAAAAAAATTCAGACAATTCAAGCAGACAGTAGAATGCAAATACAAATTAACTGCTCAATATAAGAGCAAAACCAGGCACTTATAGTTAGTTGGAAGCAACAAATGCCTCAGATCATTCAGTATCTCAATGAAGAGCTGGTTTTAATGCTTAAGTAATGCCAAGCAGTCTAGATTCAGCAAGTCTGAATCTAGCCAATGCTATAAAATGCAGAAATACTAGAAATTCAAAGTGCATAAAATCACAGTAACAACAGGAAAAAAGCAGCAGCGGTGGTGCAGCGTTTAGCATTGTCTCACAGCAAGAGGTTCTGTGGTTCAATTCTCGGTCTCCACTGGAGTGCCTTCTGTGCGGAGTCTGTATGTCCTCCCTTAGGTCAAGTGAGTTTTAAAGACATACAAGTAGGTGCGTGTAGGTGCGTGTGTGTGTGTGTGCCATCTGTGAAGGTTGGGTGCCAGGCTGGTAACTGAACACAGTAAAAACACCACTGCCAATCAGTCTGCAGACCAGTGATCCGCTGTAGTGACCCCTAACCTGGAAAAGCCAAAAGGCATTGTAAGTAAAGCAGCAGTTCACCAGCAATTCCCAGTTTAGAAGGATGTAGGCCACAGTCTCCCACTACAGGACTCTAGACCACAACTTTCCTAATGTAAAACACCTGGTTTTAGAGCCCAGGTGTTTAAGCCATAACTAAGACACTTTAGAAGACAGACACAATAGGCCTTCAACCCACAATCTCCAGTTTAGAAGGGTATATGGTATACTCTCCTGCCACAAGAGTTTAGACCACAAATCCTCCTCATGTAAAGTAAACCTAAGTGCTTAAACTGGAATAAAGACACTTAGAATAACAGGCACAATAGGCATTCAACAGTAATTCCCATCTCAGAAGGGTGTAAGCCATAATCACCTGTCGCAAGAGTCTAGACCACAACGCCCCCAATGTAAAATAACTGGTTTGGATCCCAAGTGCTTAAACAGGAACAAAGACACATAGAACAACAGGCACAGTAAGCCTTCTCCCTGCAATTCCCAGGTCAGAAGGGCAGAGACCACCCACTCCTCCCACAAGAGTGTAGACCACAGACCTTCTTAATGTAAAATAACTGGCCTGAAGCCCAAGTCCTTAAACCAAAACTGAGAGACTAAGTACAATTTCATCAGGCAACTAACAGGCAGTAATAAATGCAGCAAAATAAATACAGCTGAACACTTTTAAGAGCAAGCAGCAAAGCAAAATAAAGTAATAAAGTAGGAAGAGACAAATACAGTAAAGCAGCTGAAATTTGTTTTTTTTTTAAGTAGAAAGGAAGGAAACAGAAGATAATTCAAGGTTAACAAAATAAGTGGTGGAACTTCCCAAGTGATCGCACTGTACTCAGTAGAATGAACTGATGCAATGGGACTGGGAGGAGTGTCCAATATCAGATTTATAGTAGAGGTAGGCAACTCAAAAGCCACCAGGTAATAGAGACAGAATAAGAACAGAAAAAGGAATCCTGTGGTCAAGTTCACAACCCTGAGATATGTTCAGAAAACACAGCCTTTGCAGAATACTGTTAAAACAAGAACCTAAGCACAGTGCAAAAACAAGTAGATGGAATTGCTAACAAGTGCAAGCAATGATAAATTCAACCAATAGATAAGTGCAGCACAGGAATAGGTTCATAGGATGATCCAAAATATTGTGCGAAGACCAGGAGCCGGAGACACAAGTCAAGTTTGTAAATTTATTAATTCCACGTAAACCAGTACGAACGAACAAAACAGGATAGTATAAAACATGAACGCCTTCACTACAACAACGTGCCTTTTCGTCTTATTCAGTTAGACTTCATCAGATGACCAGTGCATAGACAGAATTACCCAATTTATAGTAAAGTAATTTACCAAGAACCAATAAAATAATTGCATTCCTATTTGAAACCACCAATAGTGCTTCAGATGAACTCATTAAATATTAATGCAATTGATTCTCCACTTTTCACTAAAATGTCATAGTTAATGTTTAAACCTTTGTTAAAATACAAATAAATTAAAACATTTTAAAAAAACATTTAATTACCTATCACTTGAATAGGATGATACTAGGCTATTATTAGCCAGGAGGCTCTTATAAGCCTAGCCAAGAATTTCACCCATGAATGTAAAATATCACTGAAACAGAGCAAGTGCAAAAAAATAAGTAATTCCAGGTGATCTTAGAAGCACTCCAGTTTTTGCAGCCAGCCACAGGTAAACAGCCAGGCACAAAAGAGCAGTATCTACAAAGAAGATTTAGAATGGCTCCCCAAAGATCATTGTGCTGACTCTCTTCTGGCTCAGGCAACAGTGGCTCCAATGTTGTCTTTTTTCATCTGATTTAATGTGTGGGTTGTCAGATCTGCTGGATTCAACCTCTGTGCTTCATAGTAAAATCTTGGACTTGAGAGCAGTGACTCCTCCCCGTAAAATCTTGGACTTGAGAGCAGTGACTCCTCCCCTACCCGTAATTCCTCTCTCCTGCCTGAATTACCTCACACCTCGTTTGCCACCTGAGTAAACCAGACGTGGACTGAGAACTCCATCATTCTTCACAAGTGAAAGTTTTTTCCTCCCTCTTTCAGAAAAGTTTGATAGTTTTTTTTAAGATTAGTGATAGTATTAGAATATTAGTAGACATTTAAGATAGATTAGTGTGTTTTTCTAGCCTTTTCTTATAGTTACTTATGTGTGTGTGTGTGTGTGTGTGTGTGTGTGTGTGTGTGTGTGTGTGTGTGTGAGTGTGTGTGTGTGTGTGTGTGTGTGTGTGTGTGTGTGTGTGTGTGTGTGTGTGTGTGTGTGTGTGTGTATATATATATATATATATATATATACACACACACACACACACACGCACACACACATACACACACACGCACACATATATATATGTATACACTTATATTAAAATACTATTTAGTTAGTGTTTTAGATAAGTATAGTTTATAGTTATTCTGATGTCAACAGGCTTTATAAAATGTTCATCCTGTCAACATGAAATACCACCTCAAGACCCACAGTCACAGTGCATCTACTGCTTGGGGCTTTCCCACATACAGGATCTGTGCACCATTTGTGCTGTTTTCTGCACTAGATCCCTTCAGGGGCGAAGAGAGAAAGGCCTTCTTCCCCACTGACAGGGTCCAAAAAGTCTTTGGACACAAAGGCATCCAATCTTGCCCTTCCTCTGAGAAAAAAGGGGTAAAGAATGGTAGAAATCTAAAGAAAGAGAAATCTAAGGACAAGAGATCTGAAGATCATCCAATGAAGACTAAGAAAAGGTCTCCCGACCCCACTGTTATTGAGGGTCCAACACGTAACATCTCAAGACAGTCAAACCTGACTGTTGCTAGGATCCAGACTTATTCACCAAATACATCTTTTAGTCCGACACCAATAAGTCCCAGGCTTCATTCTCCAATACTACAAAAAATACCTCAGAGGCCTGCTTTGCTAGCCTCATCCTCTAGGTCTGGCTGATCTACTAGAAGCCTCATGGAATTCGACGTCTACTGAATAATGAGGAATTTTTCGAGGAAACAGATTAATCTGGGAGTCCTTCCGGAATCATGCCTGAGGAAAGGACTGGGATCAGCCCCTTTTACCCTGACTCTCATCCTGCACTCAGCTTCTGACACCGTATCCACTCCTGGTGTATATTGAATCCAATCTGTCTGCAGTACCAGCTTTGGAGTCGATAGCCCTGGAGACTTTGGCTTCAACATCTACCCAAACTCACTTGACTATGATGCACTCAGGTTGAATAGATTCCCAGAGTCACAGCATCTGTGTCAGAGCTGCAGTGGTAGAGTCTATTTCAAGATTTTTGGAGCCGTACTTGCACTTGGGGTTTCGACATTAGACAGCTCGGTTCAGAGGTCCTCCTAGGGGCCTTAAGCCTGTGGAGTCGAGAGGGCTTCTGAATTGACAAGCCTAATAGACTCTACATTGGTTCCATTGGCTTAGTCAGCTTTCGAGGCTGTGGAGATGGCCTTGGTTGGACCAAGACAACTGGTATGCTGTCAGAGTTCGGATCCATCCAGACTCCCTATGAAGACTGGTCCTACCTCCTCACATTCTTTTGGACAGGGACAGATGGATCCCTTAGGTTTAGAGACTGCTCGTCATTCGAGTCCCATGTCTGATTCTGATGTGTCCTGCTCAAGAGTCCCAAAGTACATTCTCTGGAAGAGGACTTGTAAAAGGAAGCATATTGACTCCTCTCCTGAGTCTGTCACTGAAGGCACTGACTTAGATGAGGGAGAAATTTCTCCAAGGTCCCCTCCACTAGAAGACATCTCCTTCAGAGTCATCCTCAAATTGATGAAATGGGGGGGGGGGGGGGGGTGATCCACCAAAACACCTTCTTCTGATGAGTTGGTGTTTCTGAAAGCCTTTGGGTCCATTCCTTCAATATCCTGGGTAGTCTTCCCTCCCAACATCTTAATCAAGCTTATTACTCAGAAGGCCTGAAAGGAGCCTGATGTGGCAGAGCCCATTCCAAAGAAACCAGACAGAATTTTAGTTTCCCCTAAAAAAGGGAAATTCTGGGCTAAGGGTCCTGCTGTAGATACCATGGTGATAGCAGCAGCCTCTAAAAAGGAACTGTCTGAAGAGAGTTCCTGTGTCCATTCCCCTAACAGTGAGCCTAGGGTAGTGGACAAATTGGGGAAACAGACATATGCTTCAGCCACCTTTTTTCTTCATGTGCTGAACTACATGGCTCATTTGACACACTTCCAGAGGGATTTGACAAAGGAACTCTCACATTCCGCCTAGTGGGTAACTTATAGGTGGATATCAAACAAATTGTGGATTTCCAGTTGTCCAACCTACACTCATCATTGAATGGTGCTATGAGACTGCTTTCTAACGTAGCAGATGGAGCAGCACGAACAGCTGATACAGGTATTACAATGCATCATCATGCCCAGATGTGGTTCTGCAACTTTGTGGAGAGCTTTAAAACATCCTTTATAATGCCCCCTATGATGGCTGCACTCTATTTGGATGCAAAATCAAGGATAAGCTTACCAGGAGTGAACAGGATGGTAAGACCTTGTCATCTGTTGGAATCTGTTTTTAAACTCCTCAGAAATCCTTCTTCAGGAAACTGAGTGGGATGAAAAATGTGGTTCAAGAAACCTCAATGTTTTCACCAGAACATTTCTGGGGATAGGCCTCTCAAAGACAGAGGTGGAGGCAATTCCACGGGATGTCACACAAGAAGCAAAGGCAGTCCACAAAATCAAGGTTTCTGTGGATCTTTCACAGAGAAACATTATCAGTGTTCCTGAACACTTGCCCAGCTGCTTCTCCTTAAACCCTCTAGCCTGGCAAAATTTAACTTCTGATGCTTGAGCTAAGGATCATTGCCAGAGGTTATACAATACCCTTTTTGGAAACTCCCAAAACAAAACAAATGATTCCCAACTCTCCACCCAGTCAATTGGAATCTGCAGCAAAAGAGGTTCTAAAGTTGCTGGACAAAAGAGTCATCCAGCTGATCCCCCAAGACCAACTAGAATCCAGAGTCTATCCAAGGTTCTTTTTCGTACTAAAAGGACAGGGGACCTAAGACCAGTTTTGGACCTCAGCAATTTGAATCAGTCTGTAAAACAGACAAAATTCTGTATGGTTACAGTACAGTCCATTCTAACTCTGCTCAGAAAGGATGACTGGATGTGTTCTGTAGATCTCCAAGATGTTCACTGTTGTATAAAGATCTAGGTGCAGTCCAGGAGATTCCAATTGGGAGACAGTCATTATCAATTCAGAGTGCTGTTGTTCAGTCTCATCACAGCTGGTGTTCACCAAGATAATAGCAACTGTGACAGCCTATCTCAGTGTACAAGGTATCTAGGTATTCTTGTATCTAGATGATTGGCTTCTAACTGCTGCCTCCAGGGATCTACTTCTGTCACATCAGTTATTCCTGTTACAACTATCAGCTCACATGGGCATCTCTATAAACACCAACAAAAGCAATTTACCACCTACCCAATCCATGGTATTCATAGGCTGCCACATAGATACTGTAAATCAGACGGTAAAACTGACCTCGGCACGAGTCATATCAGTCAGCTACATCGCTCTTCAAGCAATAAATCACCACGACTCCTAGGCTCAACTAATATAACGCCTCCTAGGTCTAATGGCTTCTTCCATTGTGATGGTTCCTTTAGCCATCTATCTCATGAGAGTTATACAGTGGATGTTCGCTCTATAGTGGTCTCAGAAACTTCATCCCCTTCATTACAGATTATAAATTATGCAGGTCTACAGGGACTGCATTCTATGGTAAATTTCATCCGACCCAATTACAAACTGCAGACTCTTCTGTTCTACAATACCCAAAGCCACAGTGACCACAAATGCTTCCCTTCTTGGGTGGAGGGAAAACAGTCCAAGGTCCATGGTCCTGAGTAAAAGCCAACCTTCACACCAGTGTCTTGGAGTTAAAACCGATCCTTCTTTCACTGTAAGCACTTCATGATCATCTGCCCAAGAATGTGATTGTCATCCACTCAGGCAATATGTCAGTAGTTTAGTGCATCAACAAAGTGGAAACCGATCACACCTTGTTTGCTGAGAAAAGTAAGCAATGGTTGATGTCTTCGAACTGTTTTCTAGTAGCAACACATAAACCTGGAAAGTCCAACATCCTGGTGGACAGACTGAGCAGAACTATACTCTGCCCCATGAATGGTACCTTAACAAGATAGTAGCAGCAGAGATTTTCAGCACTTGGGGCCAATCTTGCTGCAGCCTTTTTGTTCATGCCTAAACAACAAATGCAAATGTTATTTTGCCCTCATCCCCCCACAAGAACAGTCACTGAGAGATGCTGTAGTCCATCCTTGGCCCCCAAGTCTCCTTTACGCCTTTCCTCCTATCCCTGTTATCATGAAGTTCATTCAGAAAGCAATGAAATGTAGGACCAGGGTGATCCTCGTTGCTCCATTTTGGCCTCAACAGGTATGGTTTCCCTTTCATTGACCTCACCTTGTTCATCCACAATCGGTTCTGGATCCATTTCTGGATATCCTCACACAGACCTCAAGACCCTAAAGCCTTGTTTTTCTCCAGTTTTAACTATTGCCACAGATGCCAGGCTTTCCTTCCCAGTAGTTTGAATCACATTTTCCACTCAAAGGAACTCATCTAAAAAGAATTACAAGAGCACATGGAAGAATTTCTCCATCTGGGCATCCTCTATTGGACTAGACCCCTTTTCAGCACCTCTAACAAAAATTTGGGAATTTCTTTCAGAACTTTTCATGGCTGGGTCAAGTTGTTCCACAGTTAAAGTACAATTTGCTGCCATTTCAAACTTCCACATAGGATTCAAGAATGCTTCCATTGCTTCCCTCAAAATTTCCAAGGCCTTCCTAAGAGGTACCAATTTATTGAGACTTCCAGTTTGTCATCCAGTCCCTCCCTGGGATGTCACAATGTTGCTTTAGTATTTAACCCAAAGACTCTTTGAACCAACAGCATGCATAGACATGAAGTTTCTTTCTTGGAAGACTTATTTTACTGGTTGCCAATACTTCTGCCAAACAAGTGTCAGAACTTCAGGCACTCTCCTGCAAAGCTCCTTTCCTTATCTTTCATAAAGACAGAGTATCTTTGATAACAAATTCTTCCTTCTTCCCTAAAGTGGCTTCTAAATCTAACTTAAACCAACAAATTGACTTTCCCATTTTCTTCCTGAATTTTTCCAACAAAGTAGAATATATGATGTGATGTCCTATCTCGCCTTCATTCTTACTAGGTTGGGATCAGATCAGTTTTGGCCTTATTTTCAAGCTCGAGGCCCTTTGCCAGCTTGTGGTTAAATCCCTGTCCCATCATGCACTAGAACTGCCCTCAGATCTCATTTGCCACAAAATCAAGCGTGCGTCTGCTAGCTCTGGCTAAATATAATCTATTTGATTACCTTTCATCTGTAATTGTAAAACGTTGTGGATATTTTCTGACTTTACAGTTGACTGTGTCTACTCATATCTGGATATTTTCTGTATATGACCTGTTTTTGACCTTGGTCGTCATCTTTCATTAGGCCTTGTATTCCCTTTCCTGGCTTGTGTTAATCTGTAGTTACCTTAGTGGAATAGTTTGTTTAGTTTAGAGGAAATGTTAGATAGTCCATTTTAGTCGATGGGCTTTTAACCCTACTATTTTGCCCTTTTCTTCTGTTTGTTACTAGTGCACTTTCTGTAGTAGTATTACAGTTCATTTAACTTCGAGAATTGTAATGTAGCCCATTTAATTTAGAGGGCTTTGTCTTTGTCTTTCTCTGTTTGTTTTGTGTCAGGGCCAGTTTAAGTTAGAGGGCTTTGTCACTGTATTTTCCCCTGTGTGTTCTGATGTTCTTCGAGTTTCACTGTTGCAGTCATTACACTTGGGTTATCCTGCTGGCAGGCTACCCTCAATCGGCCTGAATTCCAAAGTCTAGGTCTGGCGTCGGTTGCTGTCACCTCTTCCCTGACGTCAGTGCGCCAGGGGTATAAAAGATGCAGCCGACACCATTTTCTTCAGTCTTTCTTGCCGCATGGTGCCCGAAGCATAAGCAGTTTGCAAGTGCCGGTCGACCGACTCCTGTGATTTTCGTGTTCGAATTTCAGATCCGAAGTCTCCATTAAAAGCTAAGTACCCCATTGGGGAAACTTTTTTCTTGCTCCAGACCGATGTCAGAAAAAGTTAATAATTGTATTTCTTGTGGGAAGCAAATACCTCATAAGGACTTTCATTCTTACTGTATTCCTTGCCAAGGCCCTGACCACGACGTTGCTAGTTGTCAGTTTTGTGCTAGATTTACCCAACGCACTATTAAGCATCGGTACGATTTTGCATTACACTATTTTGGCAGAAGATTTAATTATACAATGTCGTCAGATAGCCATCCGACTATCGGAATTCACAAGAAACGCAGAGAAAAAGAAAAGGACAAGCATCCGAGGTCCAAAACCGACGACGAGGCTTCTTCTAAGCCAGTCACCGTTTCACCGGTTCTCAGTGAGGTGCCTTCGCAGCCCCTGACGCCCACTACTTTAGACCTGCAGGCTGCTACCGACTCCCACGTGGAGTCGACTAGGCCGCTGGAAGCTCAAGATATTGGACCTTCGGAGACTATTCCCTCAGATGGGTCCGGAGCCACTGAGCAGGCATCAACCTACTCAATTATACATTAAAATGACTTCAGCTTCAAAGGTAAAGACTAAAGCACCTTTAAAGACAAAGAAACAAGTACAACAGCCTCATGGACAGGCCTCCATGCCCAAAAAACAGATGCTCAAAATGGCCGAAGACTTAATTACTTTAATCAAGGGTTCCCATCTCCCACCTGAAAGGCCTTGGCAAGAGACAGAGTATGAATCTTCAGATCAGGTTTCCATTTCATCTGATTCCTCTTCTGATCAGGAATACTCTCTTCCTCCATATGAGGTTTCTGATGCTGAAGAATCTATCCCTTCAGCCTCTCCTCCTGAAGAATACTCTTTTGGGGAAACCTTGCATACCATGAGGGAGCATTTCCACTGGGAGAGCCAAGATTTTTCAGAATCTAAGAAAAGGCACAGAGATTTCCTTTTGCTACCACAACACAGGCCATTAGCTATTCCACCTGTTAGACATTGTTGATGATCTATTTTCAGAGTCCAGTCTGATCCCTGACTCCTTACCTCCAGCTCCTGTTAAGCCGGACAGGTACTACAGGGTTCCTGACTCTCATACATTACTGACCCAGAAACTGTCTCTCAGGGTCCCAAAGGGGTTAAGGCTTCCACTCCAAAAAATGCTACCCCCTCTGACAGGGATTCTAGGGCATTGGACAGATGGGGAAACAAGATTTACACTTCTCCTCCCTTGGCTATAAGGGCTTTAAACTGTCAGTTTCATATGCTCAAATATCATCAATATATTATGTCACTGCTTAAACAGAAAATGTTGATAAATTCTGAATGTGCAGAAAACAAAGAAATGCAGGATTTATTGCATGCAACTGAACAAGTTGGAAAGCATACTTTGCAATGTGGTTTTGATTCTTTGGAGGCCTCCTGCAGAGCCGCTGTTACGGGTTCTGTCATCAAGAGGCATGCTTGGTTAAAGGAACAAAATCTGCCTGATCATGTCAAAGCAAAATTATTAGACTCCCCATTACAGCATGATACCTTGTTTGGTGTTAAAGCAGAAGAGGTGTTAAAGAAAAGGGAGGACAAAGCTAAATCTATGCAAGCAGTTAAGGATTTCTTACAGGTACAGCCTCCAAGATTTATCAGACACTGGCCTACAAAGAATTGGTCCTTTCCAGTGTCAGACAGACCACAAAAGGGCAGATACAGATGCCCAAAAGGCAGATCCCAGCCCCAAGGTTCATACAGGTCTAAACAATGGGGTGCTTCTACCTCCAAAAAGTGGAGAAGACAAAGCACAGCCATACAGGAAACAGTCCCAATGACTTCCCCTGCCTGCACCAAGCGCTTATCTTCTGGCAGCACCTTTAGGGGGAAAACTAGCACTTTTTTTCTCAAAACTGGCACATAATAAACCAGGACAAATGTGCCCTAGACATAGTGTCACAAGGCTACAAGTTTCACTTCCATACCCTGCCAAGGACAAACGGTTGGCCAGACCTGCCAAAACATCAATGGGCAGAGGCACAAAAGCAAGTCTCATCCCTCATGGACATGAGGGCCATTCAACAAGTACCAGAGCAAGAGCAGGGACAAGGATTTTATTCAAGACTGTTCTTGGTACCAAGAAAGGACAAAACCTGGAGACCAATACTGGACCTATCTATTCTAAACACATATCTGGATATACCAAAATTCAAAATGTTGATTCTACAGCAACGTCTGCCCATGCTGGGCAAGAAGGCTTGGCTTGTGACTTTAGACCTAAAAGAGGCATACCTGGATGGCCCAATCAGACAAACATGCAGAAGATACCTCAGATTCAAAGCTGGCTCAATGCACTACCAATTCTCTGCACTGCCCGGGGTCTTCACAAAGTGCCTGGCACCAGTAATTGCATTTTTCAGACAAAGAGGAATACAAATATATCCCTACGACTGCCTTATTCAAGCAGAGAACAAGGACATTCTACTACAGCATCTGGCGTTTGTAAAGAGATTTCTAACAGGCCTAGGGTACACAGTCAACGAAAAGAAATCAAAACTAGTACCCTCTCAAGAGATAATATTCCTGGGTGCAAGCTTAAATACAACTGCCCAGATAGCTTATCTTATGCCAGACAAACAAAGGCAACTGACTACCTATTTCATCCTGTTGGCAACAAACGCCCAGTTATCTGCAAAAAAAATTCTGCAGGCTTTGGGCTTCATGGCATCCTGCATTCTACTAATTCCATATGCGAGACTGCATATGACGAAACGTCAGTTGTACCCAAAAAGTGTCTGGACTCAACATTGCCACAGTCTGAAAACAGTAATTACCCTCATTCCCTGCCTGCAACAGGAGTTTCGATGGTGGGCGAAGGCTTGTCACCAGAACAAGGGACAGCCATTCAATTTACCCCCAGCCAGGCAGACATTAACAACGGATGCATCAGATTATGCCTGGGGGGCTCACATGGCAGGATGATGTATTCAATGCACATGGTCTGCAAACCAAATGCATCTACATATCAATCAAAAAGAGATGCTAGTTGTTCAGAATGCCCTGACAGCCTTCAAGGATCTACTTCATCCGGGACAACTACTGATAAAGACAGACAACACCACAGTCATGTGGTATATAAACAAGCAGGGAGGCACTCATTCTTACCCCCTTTGCAGACTAGCCATGACTTTGTGGGACACAGCATTGACTTACCAAGTACATCTGCAGGCACAATTCCTGCCAGGAAAGATAAATACTCTGGCAGATGAACTAAGCAGAAACCTCATGGATCCCCACGAGTGGAAATTGGATCCACAAGTCTTCAGCATGATAACAAGGAAATGGGGATGCCCGGATATAGATCTATTTGCCTCTCCTCACAACTACCAACTAAAAAGATTCTGCACAAGGACTTGTCACAGACAAGCATGGAAAGTTGACGCCCTATCTTTCAGCTGGAAAAGGTTAGCAGTATATGCCTTTCCTCCACTGCCTCTCCTCCCCAAGGTACTCCTAAAGGTCAGACAGGAGAAGCCAAAGATGATACTGATTGCCCCAGACTGGCCCCGCCAGTACTGGTACCCAATTCTAAGGAACTTGTCTCAATGCCTGGCTTGGACCTTGCCACAAATACCTCATCTACTATCCCAACAAAACAATCAGATCCAGCACAGCCAACTAAAGACCTTAAATCTGGCAGTATGGCGGATAATGTAGTCATACAAAACGCTCCTCTCACTAAAGCTGTGATGGATGTCATTTTGGAGGCCAGAAGACCTAGCACCAGAAAATCTTACGCTGGAAAATGGAAGAGATTCTGTGCTTGGAGCCAGGCAGAAGGAATTGACACAGCTGTACCAAATATTCCTCAGATTTTGCAATACTTAACTGAGATGCTGGACAAAGGCCTATCCTTTTCATCAATTAAAATTCATGCCTCTGCCATTCCGGCTCATTACAATACAGAGCCACCAATCTTTTGTCATCCCTTGTTAAGGCAGTACCTCAGAGGAGCCAAAAACTTAAGGCCTCCAAGGAGATCACCAGTACCTTCATGGGACCTCAATTATGTCTTGGAAAAACTCCCCCTGCCTCCTTTTGAGCCAGCCGTTACAGCTGATATAAAGTTTTTATCTTGGGAAACAGCTCTGCTCCTAGCAATAACCTCTGCAAGACAAGTCTCAGAGCTGCAGGCACTCATGGCTGTGGAACCTTTTATAATTTTTTATCCAGATAGGGTTTCTCTGAGGACAAACCTGACATTTATGCCTAAGGTAGTGTCCAGTGTGGCCCTTAACCAAACTATTCATCTGCCTACTTTTTATCCAAACCCACAGAATAAGGGGGAGAGAATTCTGCATTCTTTGGGCATACACAGACAGCTACGCTTCTACTTGAACAGAACCAAAGCTTTCAGAAAGACAGAGCAACTACTAGTGGCTTATGCTGCAGGATCACAAGGAAAGGCTATCTCAAAGCAGACTATTTCAAAGTGGATAGGCCACTGCATTGGTTTCTGCTATTCACAACATGAAAAGCCAGTGCCTAAGGGCATTAGGCCACATTCAACCAGAGCAGCAGCCACTTCAGCAGCCTTCCTCAGGGGAGTACCAACCAAAGACATTTTAGAGGCTGCTACCTGGGGTTCAGTACACACCTTTACAAAGCACTATCATTTACCACTCATCTGTAAATCCAGGGCAGGCTTTGCCACTGCAGTTCTGCAAGGCCTCATAGCCGCTCCTAATGCTATTTAGCTCCAGCCTCCCAACCATAGCTTTGGGATTCAACCCAAGTGTAATGACTGCAACAGTGAAACACGAAGAACATAGTACAGTTGTGTGCACTTACCATAAATGTAGATGTTCGAGTGTATCCACTGTTTGCAGTCCAGGTTACCCACCCACCATCCCCCATATCTTTGCTGGAACTTATCTGCATTTCTCTAATCTATACAACCTATGTGGTGTATTTGCTTGTAGATGAGGGTATAATATATTTTGGTGCATGCATGTTTAATTGTCATATTCTTAGCCTACCCTTTTGGGGGCACCTGACATCTGGGGCAAGAAAAACTGAAGAAAATGTCATCTACTGCATCTTTTCTACCCCTGGCGCACTGACGTCAGGGAAGAGGTGACAGAAACCGGCGCCGGACCTAGACTTTGGAATTCAGGCCGACTGAGGGTAGCCTGCCAGCAGGATAACCCAAGTGTAATGACTGCAACAGTGAATACACTCGAACATCTACATTTATGGTAAGTGTACACAACTGTACTTTTCTTATATAGCTTGACCCATTTAAGTTAGAGGGTCCAATTAACAAAAAAAAAAAAACATTTTTTGTTGTGTTTTCTTGTAGTTGTTAGCTTAAAAATGTCTGGCAAGGAATCCAAACCAATGGGTTTTAAAAAGTCTGACAAATGTAGTAAAAAAATGTCCCTTAGTAATAAACTCACTCGTTGTGTTTATTGTCTTGGGGCTGTCCATCTTCAAGAGTCGTGCTACATTTGCCATTCCTTTAATCATAGAGCACACCTGGAGAGGAAAAATAAGTTGATCCTAAAAGGTCTTCTAAAACCCTCTTTTTCAGACTCACTGGAAGAAGGTCTGGGTTCATCTAAATCTGTTAAATCACTCTCTTCTAAATCTGACAAATTGGACAAATCTGGAAAAAGACCTTCCTCTTCTACTTCATTGGATCCGACATATAAAATCCCTAGACTATCCTCCTCAGATTCAAAGGCTACTGGATCAGACAAAGCTTCATTGGGTCCAACACTGTCTTGCTTGGTGCCGGTTGAGTTTGAATTTAGGAGCCGGTCTTCGACTTTGGAACTGATCACTCCTATTTCAAGATCTCCAAAAATCTCCCACCCCCTTGACTTGGTCTTCTAGGAGTCTTTCTGATGATGACATGGATTGAGTGGTACAAAAACTCTTGCAGACACCGCTGATGGCCAGGGTTTTGGATCCTACAACATCCACCTCTTCTGCTCCAGGTCCTCCTCCAATCCAACCTCTGGCTTTGGAGTCAGAAGGTCAGGAGTTGGTATTAGTGGAGCTGTCGGATCCAAGACTCACCTCTGGTTCTATGGATCGGACCATGGCTCGGATGTCCTCGGCTCCATCAGAGCTGGAGGAGTCTAGGAGCTGACACTCTCCAGTCACGTCCGGGGGGGCGTTGAGTCGGATTGGACAGCTGTCGGATCTGACTTTGCCTCTCTGGTCCTCGGCTCGGGTGAGTTCGGCTCCTACCTCAGCCTTTGGTCTGTTGTCTTTGGTTCTGGGGCGTTCTTCAGCTTCTTTGGATCCAGGGATATCTGTGGATCAGGGACAGGGGGGCTTTTGAGGTAATGAGGAGGGTGCTGTCTCCACGGACAGGTCCACAGTCCTCTCCAAATATTCCTCCCTCTAAAGCATCGGTTCCTGCCTCTATACCCCTGCATCCACAGAGATGCAGAGGTCATAGGCCTGAAGATGCTCCACAGGGCAACCCCAATTTTCCAAAACCTCCCCAGAGTACCCTTCTGAGGAGGTCCCTCAGAAGAGATTGTGCAAGAGGAAACACTTAGACTCCCCACAGGAGTCCATCACTTCTGATATGGACCTCGATGAAGCTGAAGGGTCCTCATGGTCACCTCCTGATGATGTCGCCTTTGGAGAAATGCTAAAGCAGAGAGGTGGCTGCAAGTACTCTAACCCTTCAGCGGAGTCGGTATACCTGAAGGCTTTTGGATCTCACCCTTCCACCTCTTGAGTGTCTCTGTTTTTCAATGAGCTCATGGACCTGGTTTCTCTAAAGGCGTGGGAGTCCCCATATTCTGTGGAACCTATTCCTAGGAGGCCAAACAAATTTATTATATGCTCCTCTGATAAATCTTTTCTAACTAAAGGAGTCCCAGTTGATGCCATAGTCATGATGGCTGCCACTAAGAAGTAACTCTGAGACATCTTCTTCTGTCCATCCTCCAAACAAGGAGTCTAGGACAATGAACAGCTATGGAAAGTGCATTTTTTTCTTCAGTGGCCTTTTCTTAGATTGCTGCACTACCTCACCCATTTTATGAGACTACAGAGGGATCTCCTGAAAGAGCTACAGAGAGATCTCCTGAAAGAGCTAGGAGATACCCTCCAAGGTTCAGTAGCTGAAAGGATTGCTGACAAAGTTATCTTCTCAGCTCGCTTACCTTAAATTCAGTTGTCAACACCTCCATGAGACTCATCTCCTATGCAGCAGAATGGAGTGAGTAGAGCAGCAGGTTCTGGAATTTCCCTAAGGAGATATTCTTGGATGCGCTTATGTGACTTTTTGGAATCCTTTAAGTTTTCCTTTGTAAATGCCCCATTTGATGGCTCATCCTTGTTCAGGCCTAAGGTAAAGGACACATTCACCAGGTGTGAACAGGAAGGAAAGGCTCTGTCTGCTGTACGAGTCTATTTTTTCCATGCCTACTAGACCTTATCCCAAAGGTCAGAGAGGTAGTGGTAAAATGTGGTTCCGGAAATCACAGAGATCTTTTCAGGACACACGTGGTGAAACTTCTCCCAGAGGCAAAGTGGGAAGTAATAATGGAAAACGGCAACGTCGTGCAGAGTGGGGTCTGCAAAATCAGGGTTACAGAGAATTCTTCTTTGGTAGGCCCTTTCAGTGCTCCTGAAAGGAGGCTCGACTGTTCAGCTCTGGAGGCAGTCGGGGGTCACTTATCTTTGTACCCAGAAGCCTGGTGACAAGTAACAAAAGACAAATGGGTACAAAGCATCATATCCAGGGGTTACACCATCCCTTTTTCCCTTTCTGTCCCAAAGATAAAAAAAGTTCCAGACATTCCACCCAGTCAAAAGGAACAGGCAACTCTAGAAATTCACAAGTTGCTAGACAAAAGAGTCATCCAGCAAGTCCCAGCAGACCAAGTAGGCTCCAGAACTTACTCAGGATTCTTTTTAGTTCCAAAGAATATAGGGAACTGGAGACCAATTCTGGATCTCAGCATTCTAAAGAAGTCAGTAAAAAAGACCAAGTTCCGGATGGTGACACTGCAGTCAGTACTCCCATTCCTGGGAAATGACAATTGGATGTGCTCTGTAGATCTCTAGGATGCATCCTACCACATAAAAATGGGCAGGCGATCCAGAAGACACCTGCGTTTTTGGCTGGAAGCCAGTCACTACCAGTTTTGAGCGCTGCCCTTTGCCCTCACTACAGCCCCCAGAGTGTTCACCAAATGTATGGCAGTAGTAGCGGCTCACTTGAGACGTCTAGTATTACAGGTGTTTCCATACTTGGATGACTGGCTCTTAACCTCCACAACCAGGTATCTTCTAATCAAGGCCAGGGATACAATCTTGCAACTCTGCTTCCACCTAGAGATTTCCATAAACTACGAAAAATCTGCCTTAGTGCTTTCTCAGCATGTGATATTTATTGGAACAGAATTAGACTCGACACAAATGACAGTGAAACCTCCACCAGAAAGGATACAATCCCTACGGTACCATGTGAGATTTCTCTTAAGAAGGAAGAAAGGCCAAGTGAAGACAGTCCTCAAAGCTTTAGAGAGCATGGCAGCAGCGATACTTTTAGTTCCCTTAGCACATCTGCATATGAGGATACTTCAGTGGTTGATGCAAGAGCTGCAGATGTCTCACAAAATAATCATCACAGAAAATTGCAGGAAGGATCGTCAGTGATGGCTAAACTCCTCTCAAGTAACTGTAGGTCAACTGTCCCCCCCCCCCAACCAGTGGCCACGATGACCATGGACACCTCTCAGGTTGGGGGGGCATTATTTTTTATTTTTTTATTTTACATTTGTTGACCGGGATAGTCCGACCAGATTCTTGTCCATTTTCAGTGGAGGCCCGGGTAGGAAAGCACCAAGGTAAACAGATACAATAAGAACAATGAAAACATATTACAAATATGGTATTGACACTGAACACATAAGCAAACATGAATAGCAAGTTCAACAGGTTAGAGTTACTCCCTGGTAACAGTCAGGGGTAATTTCAACAGTAATTTGATTAACAGATTTTTCATATTATCTGGGAAACACAGTCCAAGGCACATGGCAGGATCATGAGGAGCACTTGCACACCAATGTCCTAGAGATGAGAGCGGTGCTTTTAGCGTTGCAAGCACTCCAGGACTCTCTTCCCTTGGGAACCATTGCAGTCCAGACAGACAACATGTCAGTTGTATGGTATATAAACAAACAAGGAGGAACCAGATCTTACCCCCTTTGTCAAGAGGCCCTGAGAGTATGGCAGTGGGCAACCTCCTCCCACTGTTTTCTGATGGCCATGCACATCCCAGGGAAATCCAAAGTGATAGTGGACAGACTCGGCAAGAGCTATTCTGATGCCTCACGAGTGGTCCCTGAAACAGGAAGTAGTGGAAAGAATTTTCCAGAAATGGGGCCAGCCTTGCTGCTGCCTCTTTGCAACATATTTGAATGCCAAATGCAACAGCTTCTTTTCCCTCATCCCCCCTCTGGGGGGGTCACCAAGGAGTGCACTTGTTCACGATTGGCCCCCGGGCCTCCTGTACCCCTTTCCCTGCTTTTCCTGTAATTACCAAAGTCCTTCAGAAAACCAGTTGTTTGGGAAGGACTTGATACTTATCTCTCCATACTGGCCTCACCAAATCTGGTTCCCCTTCCTGTAGCCTCAACTTCGGGAAGAGTCTTGGATTCTGGATCCAGTTCCAGACCTTCTGACTCATGCATTAGAAACTCTCCACCTACCCATTCAGACCCTCAAACTGACAGCATGGCTGCTCCACTTCCAACAATAGCCAGGTTTGCAACCCTTTTCTCTCGAGTTAAACACATTCTAATTTCTCCACATATGGCTTCAAAAAGGACAATTTATAAAAGTAAATGGAAAAGATTCTGCTGGGCTACCAATAACCATGTAGATCCTTTTTCTGCTCCTATTAGTTTCATTCTTGACTTCCTAGCAAAGCTTTTCACTGACGGTGCAGCTGCAGCTACTATTAGGGTTCAGCTAGGAGTGATCTCGAACTTTCATTTGGAAGAATCTGGCTCCAATATAATGTCTGATGAACTATGTAAAGCCTTTCTCAAGGATACTATGTTATTAAGACCGCATGTCAGAGACCCTCCAGCACCATGGAATCTAAATTTTGTTCTATCATGCATAGTTTTTCCTCACTTCGAACCAGCAGCATCTTGCAAATTGAAATTTTTGACTTGGAAAACCATTTTCTTGATAGCAATCACCTCTGCTAGAAGGGTGTCAGAGTTGCAAGCATTGTCCATTAAGCCCCCATATGTGCTTTTCTACAGAGGTAGGGTGTCTTTGCTAACAAATCCCTCCTTTTTACCTAAGGTGGTTTCAGAGAGCAATTTAAACCAAAGTATAGAATTACCAGTTTTCTTCCCAAATTATAAAAAAGCAGAGTGCATGTTACATCAACTAGACATATATAGACAGTTATGTTTTTACTTGCATAGAACTGCAGAAAATCTGATCAGTTATTTGTCTCTTTTTCAGATTCAAAGAAGGGGTCCCCTGTCTCCAAAGTTACATTTTCTAAATGGCTATCAGACTGCATAATTTTATTTACAAGTCTCAAAACAAAGAACTTTCAAAGAAAGTTAAGGCCCATTCTACAAGAGCCATTGCAACTTATTCTGCCTTTTTGTGTCTGATCGTAAGACCCAGCCTTCAAATCTGAAACCGTTTGATCCAAAATCTTCAGATCCAATAATTATATTGGCAAGTCTGATGGCACCTTTTTCAGATTCTAGGTTCTCGGATCCAAAACCTGGCACCATACAAAGCAGTCATACAGCAGAGTATACCTTCTTCTTCTTCTTCTTTCGGCTTTTTCCCGGTTAGGGGTCGCCACAGCGGATCACCTTGTCCGCACATTGAATGGCAGAGGAGTTTTACAGTGTCGAGTTGCCAGCCCGGCGCCCAACCTTCCACAGAAGGCACACTCACACGCACACCTAGGGCCAATTTAGAGTGTCCAATCCACCTGCAGCATGTCTTTGGGATGTGGGAGGAAACCGGAGCACCCGGAGGAAACCCACGCGACCACAGGGAGGACATGCAGACTCCGCACAGAAGGCACCCCAGCCGAGGATCGAACCGGAGAACCTCTTGCTGTGAGGCGGCAATGCTAACCACTGCACCACCGTGGCCGCCCATACAGCAGAGTATACCATTAAGCCTATATCTTGTACTCTGCAATCCCCATCGTTACAAACCCTAAGAGACATTCAAGCCCTCCATCCACTATATCCTCCAGAGGTTTATCAGAAACAGGTATGGATAGGATTTTGTGAAAATTTCTTAGAGCTCAGATCCAGATGGTGGTCATACCGTCTCTCTCCCCTGTCAGAGCATAAACCACCCTACATCATCCCAGACTATTCTCAGTCCTTCTCCAATCTGTCCAGGTGTTTGTGTTCCAGGATCCAACATTCCTGAGAAGCCTGGAGTTGGATCTGAAGAAGATTTCTTCTTTGACTCGCATGATATTCCTGACTGGTTCTGCTCTGATACCTTTGGATCAGAACAGGTCCTGGAGCTGAAGTATCGGTGCCGGGTTTGTGGGGCTGGGATTGACTCCAATGTTGTCGGAAATGTCCCTACCCCTCAGAGCCTTGGTCCTGGATAGTTCAGGTCCGGTTCCATCCTTGAGGCACAGGTCTGAGGGTGGTTGAGATCTGCCTTCACTGGGAGCTTCAGCTCCAGCTCTGCTGAATGAGGCTTCTCTGGGTCCGTGTACCTTTGAGCTTGGGAAAGGGCTATTTCTTTCTCCAGAAAACCACCTTCTCATTTTTCCAGTCCAAGCCTTTTTCCCTCATTGGCTCCAAGTTCTGAGTCTGTCAGACCTACTCCACAGGGACAGCCAGTTCCAACAAGTGTCCAGCCGGTTCCAGTAGAGGAACTTCCCCTCTCTTTCAGTACCTCCCATGAACATCCCACAGAGGAGGTGCATAAGAAGAAAATGTGCAAGATCAGGCACTTATACTCCCTGATGGAGTCCCTCACAGATGGTACAGATTTTGATGAAGGAGAAGGGTCCCCAAGATCGCCACTGGATGACATCTCCTTTTGAGACATATTATAGAAAATTTAATCCTTCATGAAAGCTGACCAACTGTTTGTCTCCTATGAAAATAAGAGGAAAGGACAACCAGTGTCAAAGGAGACTATTTCTAGATGGTTGTCTCATGTATTGCCTTTTGATCTCATATTGTCAGTTTTCATTCTGTCATCAGCTGATGGGTTCAGATCTGAGATGCCAGATCTGACTCGGCTGCTACAAAAGCTCTTGGCAACTTTGAACTCTTGAGCCTCTCTCTTACCCAAAATGCACCAACCCCCTTTACCTCAGATCTCATGTGCCACCATTAGGTGAAAGAAGTGGTGATTTGTCTCGAGCTATTCAACTAGATAAGTGCTTTTTTTTATTTTTGCTGTTGTATATGTGTGTGTGTGTGTGTGTGTGTGTGTGTGTGTGTGTGTGTGTGTGTGTGTGTGTGTGTGCGTGTGTGTGTGTGTATGTATATATATATATATGTGTGTGTGTGTGTGTGTGTGTGTGTGTGTGCATACATACATACATATATATATATATATATATATATATATATATATATATATATATATATATATATATATATATATATATATATATATATATATATATGCATAGAGCTTTATGTTTCTGTATTTCCTGTCATCTTTTTTCTTTTTTTGTACTACTGTACGCTTGATACTGTTGTTAGTATCTCTCTCTGCCTTTCCCTTCTACACTAGCGTAGTTCTTGTACTACCTTTTTAGTTAAATTCCTTTTTTCTTCTTTTTCTTCTCCCTTCTCCTTCTTAAAAAAAAACTTTTATATCCTTCTACAAGTAGACTTATCTCTTAATTATTAGTTTTCTGTTTTGTTACTTTTGCTATGGCAGAAAAGGAGAAAATCCCAACAGGTTTTAAAAAAAATGTGGGAAGTAGGGTCAACAAATTCCCCTTTCTGATTTGCACACTCCTTGTATGTATTGCCTTGGTCTAGTTCACCTACAGGAGAGTTGTCATGCTTTTAACCTGAGGATGTTGGTTGAATGCAAAAATAAACTTATTTTGAAGGTTGCTATTGCCCTCCTCTTTTGGCGAAGCCATTTCTGGAGACATATCTAAAAAATGTACCTCATTGTTCTCTGAGCTGTTAACAGCTTCCTCTAAGACCTCGGAGAAATGTTTTAAAAGACCTTCTTCAGATCCTATGGTTTCACTGGACCTGTTAAAGAAGAAGAAAACAAAAGTCTCGTAACCAACTTCTTCTTTTGTTCAGAGAAGGGCTAAGAGTTTACCATTGGATCCAACTGTTTCTTCAGATCCAAAGTCTCCAAAAGTTAAGGATTCCTGGGATCTGAAGGCTTTGGATCAAGCAAAAATATCGGACATGGTTCCTTTGCCTAGAACAAGGTACTCCCCATCAGTGGACCCAGTCCCATCAAGAGTACCTTCTCCATTTTTGTACAGACAAGAATCACCTTAATTACATTCCTATTGCTTTTCTATAAGCCTTGCAATAGAGGATATGCAGAGGGTAGTAAGAGAGATTCTGTTAGTGCAGAGTCAGGCAGCTTTTACCTTGTCTCCTACCCCATTGGGTCAGGAAGCCCATACATCCACAACGTCACCTCCAACTTTTCCTCCTGTGACTCCTTCCATGGTCTTGGAGCTCTTGGATCCAAGTTGTCCAGGCCCATCTACTTCGGATCTGAGGTTTGCTCTGAGGTCTTCAGTTCAGTTGGATCCAGAGAGCTCTCAGAGCCTACTGTGCCCTGTCAGATCTGAGGTGTTTCAGTCGACTCTGAGAGTTACAGAGCCATACCTGCACCTCTGAGCCTTAGCAATGGGAAGTTCAGCTCTGACTTCTGCATTGGTGGGGGGGATTCCTTGGAGCAGGGAAAGATCACAGATTAGAAATCCCTTTTCTTGGATCTGGGTTAATATCCATCCCCAGGACGGTCTGCCTTTAGGACTTTTGAGAGAGCTCTGTCAGCAACCATGACTCAGCCGGTGCCTCTCTCCTCGGGTCTTATACCTACATCAATCCCACCTCTGTGCCAAGAGTCTCAACTAATCTCTTCTCAGGCATAGCCGGTATCAAAACACCAGGACTCCCATCTGGGTATTCCAACATCTTCTGATATCTCCCCAGAATATCCCAAAGAGGACATGCAAGAGGAAGCATTTAGATTCCCATGAATCTCTCACTAAGGATACAGATTAGGGTGAAGGATCCCTACAGCCACCTCCTGATCATGTCTCTTTTGGAGATATCCTTGAAATCCTGAAACAGAAAGGTGACTGGAAGCCAAACAACCGTTAGAGGACTCTGTACTCCTGGAGGTGTTTGGTACCGGCCCATCTACTTCTTGGGTGCCTCCTCCCACCCATGAACTCATTGACTTGGTTTCTCAGCAGGCATGGAAGGAACCTGATAACATTGAGCCCATTCCCAGGCAGCCCAACAAAATTTTGACCCTGCCGGTGGATAGACCGTTCTAGTCCAAAGTTCCCCTGTTGATGCCATGGGCATGATGGCTGCCACTAAAATGGAACATGCGGAGGAAAGTTCCTCTGTTCATCCATCACCTCAAGAAGGAGTCATTGGGCGATGGACAGATTTGGGAAACATCTCTATGCTTCACCAACCTTCGCCTTAAGGTCTCTGAACTATTTGGCACATTTCATCAGACTACAGAGGATCTGATTAAGGAACTTTCAGATACCCTTGCAGGAACTGTTTCTGAAGAGATGAAGGCTTCTGTCACTTCTCAGTTGGCGACCCTACAATCAATATCCAACTCTTCCATGAGTCTTATTTCTAATGTAGCAGAAGGAACCTCAAGGGCAGCGGGTTCAGACGTATCCATTAGGAGGCATGCCTGGATGCAGTTGTGTGGATTTTGAAGAGCCTTTTAAGTCTACATTTGTCAGTGCTCCTTTTGATGCCATGTCTCTTTTTGACCCTAAAGTACAAGACACTTTGTCCAGATGTGAGAAGGATGGAAAGACCCTTATTGCCATGGACGTATGTTTTTCCACCCCTCAGAGATCCTTTTTGAGGCATCATCAAAGCAGTGGAAAGATGTGATTAAAGAAATCAGAAGGATCTTTTCAGGACACACATGGAGAGTATTTCCTAGGGGCAGAGGGGGAAATTCAAATGATAGACTCTGTTCTAATGGCAGAGGAGGCCCGCAATGGTCCAGAGAATCCTTCTTTGGCAAACTCTTCCATTGCCTTTGAAAGGAGGCCCAATTGTCCTGCTCTGGAGGCAGTCGGGGTCGTTTATCCCTGCACCAGAGAGCCTGGCTAGAAATAACAAAAGATATTTGGATGCAGAGGATCATAATTTCATAGCTTAGTACTAGGCTAATTGCCTTTGTGGGCCATTTTAAGTCTAGACAATTACCCCAAGTGAGAATCAAACCCTGCACCTTGTGTTTGCAAGTAAACACCTTAACCATTATGCCAACCTCCCATCCAGAGGTTATATAATAACTATATCTGATATTGTCAATTTTTCATCTTCTCCTCACATGTGGGTTCGGATCCGAGCCCTCAGGTCCAACTCAGCCATTAGCAAGCTCATGACAACCAAAAAGCTCTTGGGTAACCCCCTTACCCACAATGCATCTGTCCCCTTTTCCCAGATCTTGTTTGCTGCTTTGCAAAGATGTGGCCATTGCAGTTAGCTCTTGGTGTCAGGATATAATTTTTCTTCAAATTTCTTCAAACTTTGTCAAACTTTTATGGATTTCACTAATGCAAGGCTTACAAGTCCCTTTTGTGAATCTGTTGTTTTGTTCTGGTGTTGCCGACTACTTTATTTAACTTACTGTAAAGTTCTTCAATTTCCTTCCCACTGGTAACCATTTTTTTTGATAGGTTACTTTCCTCCCCTTTTTACCATTGAGGCATTTCTAGACTACTGTTATTAGTTTTTTCCCCTCTCTCTCTTCCCCTCTATCTGCAAAAAAAAAAATTTCTCTGTTCTTTTTTCTTAAGTGAGTGTCTCTGTGTGTGTGTTGTGCTCTTTCTCCTCTGTTATGGTGGAGAAACAGCAAAAAATGTCTGGCTTCAAGAAGTGCATGAAGTGCAGGCATAAGATCCCGTTTAGCGACTCGCACTCCTTATGTGTATATTGTCTTGGTTCTCTGCATTTACAGGAGGACTGTGTATTATGTCACTTTTTTAACTCATTCACTCCGGAGCAGCTCAGAAAAAGCTGCCTGCTTAATTCCACCATAGGAACAGGAGTGCAGCATGAGCTCATTTTCAGAAAATCTATTTGTAATACCATACAGAAAACAAATGTTCATAACTTTTTAACAGCTAGGCTAAAAATGTAAATGTGAAAGTTGTTCAGCAGACACTGACCTTTCCAACAGTGTAACTGTTGATAGTGCATATCAAAGTCATTGTTAAATATTTGGCAAGGAATGTTGATATTGTGCATTTTTTTACCTTTTTGGAAAAGCAAAGCACGATATCTTGGTCAATGTACCATGCAGACCCATACAGTTTGAATTTAATTTGTTAGTATGAATGTCAGCTTTAAAATGATACCTTAACCATTACTGTGTGATGCTCCTTTCTTGAGATATTCACAGAAATACGATTAATATATTATTTCTCATAACTGATAAGTAAACAAAGCATAATATCTCATCACCTGTAACAGACAGAGCCTACATATCAGCGTAGAAGTTATGCATCTGAATGTCAGCTTCAAAATGATGCATCATTTGTGTGATCACTATGCTCCCTTGCAAAGATATGGGCATAATAATGAGAAGTATTGTAAATGTATAATTTTCATAATCATACAAGACTAAAACTGTGATATCTGTACATGTGTACAGTGCACAGACACAGTTCTTTCACCATGTTGTAAGGAGTAACACTGCCTTTAAAATTAGGTTTTACTTGGCACAGTCAGATGCTCCCTTGCAAAGTTATTTACTAAAATATGAAAAAAAAAATCAATTTCCATAACCTAAGTCCAAAACAAACTTTGATATCTGCACATGTGTACAACATACAGGCACCATTATTTTACTATGTTGGAACTATCAATACTGTCTTCAAAATGAGGTATTACTTAGCACATTCAGATGCTCACTTGCAAAGCTATTTACCAACATATGAAAAAAATCATAATTTCCATAACCTAAGTCCGAAACAAGCTTTGATATCTGTGCATGTGTACAACATACAGGCACAATTCTTTTATCATGTTGAAACTGTCAATACTGTCTTCAAAAGGAAGTATTACTTGGCACACTGACATGCTTCCTTGCAAAGTTATTTACCAAAATATGAAAAAAAATCATAATTTCCATAACCTGAGTCCTAACAAAACTTATATCTGTACATGTGTACAGCATTCAGAAGCAGTTGTGTTACCATGTAGACACATATGATTGTAAATATACATATTCTTGGTGTAGCCAACATACTGAGTATGGGTACATGTAAAGAGAAAAAGCAAGGTAAGGACCGCCACTCCACTAATGAACCCAGGACAGGCATGTGAATTCAGTGGCAGGCAAGGCCATCTGATCTGTCCAATAGCTGTGCTGGCTCCCCACTCAGACAGCTGATACCACTGCAGTCTCACAACCTCCTTCAGTGTCAGCAGTCTGCCTTACCTATGCCTTTTCTCTTTACATGTGTCCATTCAGCAGTGGACCCAAGGGATCAAGTTCTGTATTAGTAAGCCCTTCATGTCATCTAAACTCTACACATGCCTAATAAAGGCAGACTAAAAAAAGAAGTCTTGTAGGATGGTCACTGACATATTAGATTGTACGTGGTAGCACTCTCCTGAAACAGTGCTTTCTCAGCATCCTCACCAGCTCCTTACCACAGTTATTTGCCAAACTCACAAAAATATAATTTACACAACACATTTCATAATAGAGTTTTACTTACTATACTGGTACTACTTGGTCATGGGTGTATTTCACTCTTCTCACAAGCTGCATGTTACCAATCCTGCATAGCTCTCCTCACGCCATTGTGGAGGTCAGTCAAGAACAATGCAGTGCCCTCTTAAGTTAGGTAAATGCCATTCCTTCTGAATACGTGAACATCTTCAGCGGTTATGCTGTCATGGCAGATTGTAGATCTACCAACCCTGTGCATCAAGCCATGCATGAACCCATTCTGTAAATGTCTGGCGTTGTGAGCTGCCCGTTGACTGTTTGCTGTTTTTCATATCTGTCGAGGAATTATATCAGACTACAGAAAATTACAACGTGGCCACCAAGACTACAGGTGTTCAAAAATTGCTGTGATTTGAAACTGTAGCCTTCCAAGTGGTTGACTGATGATATTCCCTCCAATGTGCAGCATAAGAATGCCGGCCTCAGGGTAGATGGAACACTTCTCTTCCAAGAACTGCAGTACTCCGCTCCAACACATACCTCCTCTTGCAATCCAGTATACCTTCACAGTGGATGTGGGGAAGCTCAAGTTGTACCGGTTTTCAGTTTTGGAGGCATGGCTGGCAGCCCAGTGAATGTAGGAATGGCCACATACCCACACTCTCACTCTCACTTGTCATTTTCCTGCTCATGAAGCCATGTTAGTGTTAGAAGGTAGACGAACTTGCACAGGAAAGAAAAGGCAAACAGATTACTACTGAAGGTTGACAGATGTATTGGAAGACTACATATATATATATATATATATATATATATATATATATATATATATATATATATATATATGTATCCACAGGCAGGTAAAGCGGACCAGAGGAAGATAATTGGCATAGACTTTATTGGACAAAAAAATAGTAAAATCAAGAGCTTTCGCCTGGTTAGATATCTGGCTTTATCAAGATACAAAGTACTCTAAATTAGAGGTTAAAATACCTTACTGCCAAAATCATGTGACTTAATTAACAAATTAAAACTAAATTGTTGAGTTAAAACTGAAGTGAACTCTTAAAGCACTAGCAACAACTTAAAAATACAAAGTTAACAAATCAATGTAAGTTGTATATCTAGTAGTCCCTAGTGCACAAAATACAGAATGTAATTGCACAGGAAATTGTACAAAAAACATCAAATAAAAGATGCTTCTTAAAAACTGATGCTTCTAATAAATACACATACAAATTACGAAAAAAATACATAAAAAATTACAACTTGGCTTTCCTCAACTTAAGCACACTGAAAATGCTGATATTCTCGTTGAGCCCAGGAGGTCTCGTGGCATTCAATTTAAGTTGCCACAATATCAGCATTGTCAGTGTGCTTAAGTTGAGGAAAGCTGTTGTATGTATTTGTATGTGTATTTATTAGAAGCACCAATTTTTAAGAAGCATCTTTTATTTGATATTTTTTGTACAATTTCCTGTGCAATTACATTCTGTATTTTGTGCACTAGGGACTACTAGATCTACAACTTACATTGATTTGTAAACTTTGTATTTTTAAGTTGTTGCTAGTGCTTTAAGAGTTCACTTCAGTTTTAACTCAACAATTTAGTTTTAATTTGTTAATTAAATCACATGATTTTGGCAGTAAGGTATTTTAACCTCTAATTTAGTGTACTTTGTACCTTGATAAAGCCTGGTATCTAACCAGGCGAAAGCTCTTGATTTTACTATTTTTTGTCCAATAAAGTCTATGCCAATTATCTTCCTCTGGACCGCTTTACCTGCCTGTGGATTTGTTTGGTTTGTTCATATATATATATATATATATATATATATATATGCATATCATATGCATTACCTGGTTAGCCCATCCAAATCTTCACTCCTATCCACAGCAGCAGTAATCTTTTCATTACGTAAAAAAAGTAGTGATGATGCTGCAGAGGCACATACCTACCACCCGTGAAAACACCAAATTACACACAGTGACAGAGAAGGGGACACAGAAAGGGCACATGTAAACGGAAAAAGCAAGGTAAGGACCACCTCTTCACTAATATGCTGAGGACAGGCATGAGCTTCAGCTCGTGGGTGTCTGAAGTGTCCCATGGTGGTGCTGGCGACCCACTCAGACTGCCGGTAGCAGCAATGAATACTGATTGCATGCCGTGCCAGCACTCTGCTTACCTATGCCTTTTTTAAGTGGAGAAAAAGCCAAATCTGACTTGTGCATTCATCAGTGTGATAATGACTTCTACTTATGTGAATAACAATGACTGCTGCTGAGAGTTTTGCTTGAAAAGTGTTGTTTAGTAACTGCACTGTGCTAATGACTTGCAAAGTAATGCATGGTCTGACACAGGTGATAATTGCCTGCTGAGTAGGCATTCGTTATATTACCTTCTGCAGCTGTTGTGTCACACATTGTCATTATTATTTGTTAGGAGAAGACCATTGTCATTCAGTAAAAATTGTACAACACATATTACTGATCCCTTCCTCCCACCTATTTGTTAGCAAGGTACCAAGCAATTAGTAATGACTCATATTACAATTCTTTGTCTACATCACAAAATATTGCGATCAAGTAAATTAAAAACATTCTCATATGCATTTCACTGCCGAAGCAATTGGTTAGACTCACTAGGTCAGTGGACACTTCAAGGGAGACACGAAGAGGTCTTCATACTGGTTAAGGTAACTTAGGCCATGGCACCACAGAAAGTACAGTTGTGTTACATTTTATCTTAATACTAGGTGTCATGATATAGAAACAGAGCCATCTTCTCCTTTATATTGATGTGGTCTACCTGTGATGGTCAGAGACCCTGAATGCAGCACTGAAGCTCAAACTTCAGACAGGGAGAGAAGTAAGGCTACCAGGAAGTTCAGTAGATGGCAATGTTGGAGCCACAGTAAATTGAGGTACCACTCAATCTTTCTCATGTGGAGTCAGGCTACTGGGAGCATGACAATGGTTGAAGGCGTGAACCTGAGGGCCTAGAGAAATTCCCTGGCTGTGACTGAAGCCATAGGAAGAAGAGACTGGAAAAAGGTAGTGAGAGAGAGGGCCTTTGATCGTTCCTGTTGCAGGCAGCCTTTTGGGGAGGGACTCATTTTTTTATATCACAATAACCTGGCATCTTAACAGGGGTAGACATTTTGTATCCACTGTACAAGCACCAAATCAAGCATTCACCCCAGTCACCCCTACAAAAAAATGTTGAAGTATGCACAAGCACCAACATGAAGCATTTCTGTGAATGACCCTTCTGTAACAGTTCCTGGTATGGCCCACCACCAAAATGAACCATTTACCCAAGCAACTCCTTGAGCAGAATGTTGAAGAGGTATGCACAATCTATACAGTTGACAGGGCCATACAGAAAACTGTGATCAATAAATTATAACAACTAGGTATTGATTTAATGGCGATACAATGTATAATTGCATAGTTTACAAGTAGGACATGGCAAGTATCATACAGCAATTGGACAGGTGAATTTCATGGTTACAGTCAGGGTGTTCCACAGGTCTCTGTCCTAGACCCTTACTTGTTTACTCCAAAGGTCAATCCTTGAAAAGCCTTAAGCCTAGTAAAATGTGATTAACAAATATGTGAAATGAATAATTTCTACATGAATATTCCTTCACCTGTCCCTTACCGATCGACTCCAGCAAATAACCAATAGTTGCTGCTATTTTATCTCTTATTCCTGATATATTTTTGCCCTGAATAATTAAAACTCGGTTCCAGGTCAGACTACCTGTTTGGTACCAAAAGTTTTCTCCATAAAGTGAAATTATGTTCCTTATCCTTTGGAAAAGTGACATTAATTAACATTTTAATTCAACATTTCTAACACTATAAACTTTCATCCATTCTTCATAAAAATGTTTACTGTCACTAACTGGATTCAGTTTACCATAATATTTACAATGGACTTGCATATAGAAGACACTGTGCAAAATTAGTCTGTTATCTAAAAATATTACTAGCCGTATTCTGATGTCTGAAAAATATTCCTAGCCCTGTTGTAACACTACAAGTAACTAATGAAGCTGGAGAGATAGGTATGTATCCCAGAGACTACTGCATCTATAGAACAGGCTCCCCATCCATATGAAGCAGAGTTCCTCCCTAACCCAATTCAAGTGCAAGTTGGAAAATTGGATATAACCGGAAATACATCCCTGGTTTGGCACCTATGTCTGTAATAGACACCGGTATCCTGTAAATGGTTCTTTTCCCAGGCCCATGTTTACACTTAACAAACATATCAGATCTTGTCACATACCTTCCCAAGGACAGGGAGAACACAGACGGAACATTATGGCAAGTAAATAAATTATTTTCCTTATGTAGTAAATTGTCATTCTATCGTCAATCTGTGGGGCAGAGTCCCCAGCTACCTTACACCCTGGGTAGTTCACCAAATAGATATGCAAGCACTCCAGCAGCTGAAATATGCCTGACAGATATCACCCACAAAGATAGGTGTGAATATATAATAAAAAGTAAAAGAACAAGACTATAATCAGTAACTCAACAAAATGAATTCACAGTTCAAAAGCAAGAGGCAATATTTAAACACAACAGTGCAGGATAGTCTAAAATAAATACAGAAAACATTGTGGTCCTGCAGAATGTTACAAGCAGCAGAGAGATGAAAAGAGAGACTTTAAACAGATTAAGTATTTTTTTCTCTGCCTTTCTACTTGCAACTGCATATTCTCGCCAAAAAGCGAGTTTCTAGCTATTCTAATATCTGAAAAAGCTTGTTTTTGCATTTTTACTGTTCCTGAACTTCTTTAAATCATTTTTGTGTTGTTTAACTGTTGTAGGCTACACACTCAAGTGCACTAGCCTGTTTAAAGCATTTACAATTTTTTTCTGTTAAGTTACTGTTTTGTTGAAAAAAGAAAAAATATATCCTTGTTTCCCACCTTTTCTGAACTAGAGTAGTCCAGATTTCAGGTTTTGCTGATTTCTGGGCTGTGGTATAAGTTCCTGTGTTGCCCATATCCTACTTGGATAGGAGGAAGCTTCTATGTTCACCAGTGAGAGTGGGGAGCTTTGAGCAGCCTATCTGTCCCCGGAGGAGTGGTCTCAGCCCAGCAACTAGTAGCTTATTGGACGTTTTGGGCTAATTCCTATCTCTTTCAAGTTCCCTGTCTTAAAACCCGCATTTGCGTGATTTTGCACATCGTGCAACGTCGCGCAGCACCATTTAAGCAGTTTTAAACTATTCCCAGCTCCACAAAGTCTACTCTTCAATTTTTCCCTTATAACTAGTCAAACTCCAAAAATAAGCACTCAACCTTCATTCTACAGCCCAGCACTTGCTCAAATTCTCAGTAAGCACTAACAAACTTTAGCACTACACCCCCTTATACTATCCAGAAGTACAAGGCTCCCTATTCGTCCATTCCGGACAATCAATAAATCAGTTCTTTAAACCATCCAGGCATGTCCAAAGCGCAGTTTCAGGTATACTCTCCAGTCCAGCTGGTGAATCTGGGAATCTTGAGGCAATGTTACAGTTGCCTTATGTACACAGACAACCCTCTCCTCCTTCCAACAAACTCAAATATATGTGAGAGATGCAACTATACAGCCAAACTAGAGGCCGAGCTCTCTCAACCCAAGACTGGCACAGTCAGTCAAGAGGAGAAGGAAACCACTCGCACAACACAACCAGTCTCACATAGACCAATCACACCAGCAAACAAGACACATAAACTCACAAAAACATACTCGGAGGCTCTAAATAAAAATCTGCCAAAGCAACAGAGACCTCCAAAGCAGACATCCAGGCAACCGCTACCCCACAACAACTCTCACGTATCACATACTTCACAAAGTCAGTGTGCCACGCAGTCGCAGCCCCTAAGGCTAAATAACACACCTAATACACTAGTAATCGGAGACTCTATTGTCAGGCACACTGACGTCCCACTCACCAGACTGAACATGGAGAAGGTCACTGTAAGCTGCCTGTTGAGTGCCAGGATCTGCCACATGACACAAGCACTCAGACCACTCCACAGCAGGTACAAATATGACTCTGTCATTGTCCATGTTGGTGTGAATGACCTGAGATGTACCTCCCTGGACTACAAGAAAAGAGACATAGAGGAGCTCTCTGATCATGTAGCCCAGGCCGGTATGACCCTGACCCTGAGTAGCATCTTGCCCTCACCAAGAATGATGCCACAGTATAAAGACAAAATGATCAATTTTAACAATTGGCTAAGCTATTGGTGTCATTCAAAGGGGATCCAGTGTCTGTCAGCCTGGGATGACATACTCGACAAGCCACGTTGCTTCGCCAGGGACGGCTTGCACATATCACACTTAGGCTTTCGAATACTGGCTAAGGCTGTTGCCAACACCATAGTGCCTTTTTTAGGCAAGGCTCAAAAGACAAACCCACCTCCATAGACAATACCAGAAACAAAAAACTAAGGGTAATGCTACTCAAGGCCAGAAGTCTAAACCTCAAGATGCACGCACTCCAGGCACTCCTCAGTATGGAGAAAATCGATATCTGTGCAGTAACAGAAACCAGGGTCAAGGCTCCAGAGAGCACCCCAGCACTACCAGGATTCAACTCATGCCATTCTTTTTGGCCTCAGAACTCGGACCAAAATACTAAAGGTGGGGGAGTATCCATTTTCATCAAGGATACACACACCTCCAGGTTAGTGGCACTGCACGAGGCAGTGGAAACCATCCATGTGCAACTAACAGTAGGTAAAACTGCTTTTCAGTTTGTAGCCTGCTACAGATCACCCACCTTGTCTCAGGACCCCCACTCGGCATTCCTGAGAACATTGGAGAATATGAAGGTCTCACCAAACACCATGATATTGGGGGATTTCAACTACCCAAACATTGACTGGGAAAACTACTCAAGTCCCAACTCTTTCACCCAATGGTTCCTGGGGTTTATAAACTCAAATGCCATGGAACAACTGGTCACCACTCCCACAAGAGAGGACAACATATTGGACTTGGTCATCACCAACATGAGGGCTCAGTGTTCCACGCCAGAGGTAAACCCCTCTTTGGTAAGATCAGACCATAAACTAATCACAATGGACATCCACATTCCGACCCCACCCCCAGCCAGGGAAACCACTGTGAAAAATTTCTCAAAAGCAAACTTCACGCTTCTCAAGACCGAGGTGGAAAGTTTCAAAGCCCCCGAGCTAATGGAAAATGCTACCCAAACCGCAGAATCCTTTACAAATGCACTCTATGAGCACCTACAGGAATGCATGGATCGTGCCATCCCAAGTAAAACCAAGACTTACTCCTCCAAAAACAGGAGACCAGCCTGGTGGACCCCGGCCATAAATAAACTATACAACAGAAGGAGGAAACTATTACATGATAAGGAAAAATCCCAAAAAGGCAAGGCATCCCTGATCAGTACTAGCAAGAAACTTCGATCCCTCATAAAATCATCAAAGGCTAGCTTTGAAAGAAAAATCGCCAAAGACTCTAAAGATAATCACAAGGCGTTCTTTAGCTACATCAAGAATCTGGGTGGCAACTCTCAGATCTGCTCTGAGCTGGTGCAAAATGGCACAAAATACACTGAACCCACTGACATTGCCAACATCCTGGCGGACAGGTTCAGTGCAAATTTTATCCCCCCTTCCCGCCCAAAAGGGCCAGTGTCTATCCCAGAAGAATGCAGTCCTCCAGACATCACAGACACACAGGTGAAAGCAGCCCTCTCCAAAGTAAAAAACACAGCATCAATGGGACCGGATGGTATCCCGGGCTGCGTCTTACACGAGCTCCAAAATGAACTAAACCCTCACATAAATTCTTCCAACTCAGCCTTACCACAGGTTATGTTCCTAAAGAATGGCGTACAGCAACAGTGATCCCACTCCACAAAGGTGGCGCCACAACGGATCCCAGGAACTATCGCCCTATAAGCCTGACTAGCCTGGTCTGCAAGGCTATGGAGTGCATCATCATGGATCTCATAAACAAAGACATTGGGAACCTCCAAACACTGGACCCTACTCAATTTGGCTTTGTTAAAGGCAGATCTTGCCTCTTAAACCTAGTTGACTTCTTCGAAATAGTAACCAAAGCCATAGACAAGGAAAAGGTTGTCCACACAGCCTACCTGGACCTCGCAAAGGCCTTCGACACAATACCCCACTCTGGCATCATAAATAAGCTTACCAGCTTAAACATTAACCCATATGACACAAGATGGGTTGCAAACTGGCTCAGGGATAGAACTCACATGGTCAGAGTCGCAGGTGCCATGTCCGACTCTAAACCAGTTACAAGTGGCGTCCCACAGGGCTCAGTCCTGGGACCCCTCTGGTTCGGTATATACTTCTCTGAGGTACAGGCAAACACAGGAGGACTGTGGCTTACCAAGTTTGCAGATGATTGCAAACTGAGAGCCATAATCGACTCGCTGGCTGACACAAGCATCCTCCAGAAGGACCTTATGGAGACGGATAGCTGGTGTCAGAACCATGGCCTCAAGCTAAATGCCAAAAAGTGCATAGTCATCCCCTTTGGGAAAAACAAAGTGCCCACAAACTACCACATAGGAGGTAATCCACTAAGTACGGAAGAAGTAATTAGGGATCTGGGGACCCAAGTAGACAGTAACCTCTCCTTTGACAATCACATTTCCAAAGTGGTTAGAAAAACCTTTTATATAGCTCACCTAATCACAAAAGGGTTCACATCTAGATCAAGAGAGGTCATTGTGCCCCTCTACTCATCGCTCATCAAGCCCATAATTGAGTACAATGCTCCATTTGGGATGTACCTTACCCGACACCTGCAACAGCTGGAGAGACCTCAAAAATACCTCACCAAGAGGATCGTGGGCCTCAAACAGATGCCCTATGCAGCTTGACTAAAGAAACTCCAGCTCTACTCAGTTGCTTACCGCCTACTGAGAGGCGATTTCTGCCTGATGTACAAGGCCATGTCTAACCCGGAATTGTTGGACATGCTCCACCTCAAGAAAACCAAATCCATTGGAGCTACACGCTCCAGGGATTTAAACCTTAGCACAACAATAAATAGGACATGCTGGAGGGATAGATTCATATCCCAAAGGCTTCCCTCACTCTGGAATAGAATCCCAGTACATGTTAGGCAGAGCCCCTCGCTGACCCTCTTCAAGAGAAATCTTGATGAGTGGATGGGAAATCGTAGATTTACTCCTGGGATCACTTCTATGGCCCTGCTGGACAGAGGTTCAGGAATCTAGTCTAAAAGGGAGGCGAAAGCCAACACATTCTGGCTAGGCTTATAAATGCCCTAGAGCAGATAGCCTAGTACCTACCTATGAACCTATGAACAAGTTTTGGATATTCTCATTGCCTTATAAGTAAAAAAGTAGGTGTAAAAAGGTCAGAAGTCTGAACTGTCCAGATTTAGCTTCATAGTTTTGCTCTGTTTATCACAAAAATTTGTGGTTTTCTGGTAAATCAGGGGACGCAAGGCACTGAATAATAACAGATATATTCATATCCTTCATACATGCCATGCCATGCCATGACATCATTAAGAAGACCTGTGTAATTCAGTAAAATAGAATAACACTTAGATCTTAAGACCTTCTCCCCACCTAAATTCCACAAATGACTGACAAAGCCAAGAAAAAAAGCACAAAACATTTGGTAGCTCCATGCTCGTAATAGTCAGCTAGTAAGTTCGTAGACATCAATAAGAAATTCAAGCACCAAAAAGGAAATTGGCAGGGCTTAAAATGGACTACAATGGCCGCTAGACTAGTATTAACCTATGAACCTGAATAATACAATGCACAAGTAAATAGCTTAGCAGCAGAGCAATGCACTACCTATAACATGATATAATTCAGTGTCAAAAACCTCAAGTAAAGGCATTACAACAGTTAAGGCAGAAAGAGATCAAAGCATTCCCACTTAGGAGAGAGCCTCTTGAGATAATAGATGCCCAGCCCTGCATATCCTGCAGATAGGGAAACGCTCAATTCCTCAAGGGTTTCAAGATGGTCCCCAAATGTCAGCCACTCAGAATAACACCAAGCTCATCCGCATTAGTACAAGTCGTACAATGCCACTGTAAAGAAAAGCTGAAAAGTCTCTCAAATTGCCAGGTGTGGCCATGGCCTCAATCTCAGATATGTTAGACTTCAACACATTAGCAGACTACCATATATGGATATTTCTCCAAATCAACTGTAGAAGACACTCACTGTTGGGGTGTAAAAGAGGGGCTGGTAAAGCTGTGCATCAGCATAGCAGCAGTATACTAAACAGTTACCCTAGAATGAGATCCCAAAGAGGAGCATAAACACTGTAACAGTAACTGGTTAATATCAAGCCTTGCGGCATCTCAAGAGTCCAGAGGATGCACATCGGTAGAATTTAATCCAGAGACTGTGTAGTCCAAAAGGTAGGAGGTAAACTAATCATAGACTGCAGCAGTCAAGTTTTCAGAAACCCATTGTATATCTGTATCAACCCATAAAAGCCTACTTTCAAACTTATATTACTTCCCTTTAATTACATACAACATGCAATTATCTGCAAATAAAAACTTATTGTGATAGGCGATGAAGAATAAAGACAAAGCCAAAACAGTGAAGCATTCATAAACTAATGGTTCACAGCTAAGTAATCTTCAGGGCTACAACAAAAGTCAGTTATTGAAAAAAGATATGAGAATCATGCAGTAATAGGCCATCACAAATGTAATGAAACGTGTATGCTCACAAATTAAAAAACTCTGTCTCATGCACCAAATGCGGTAGGATTCTTTCTTTCCCTTTTTAGGCAGTATGCTTTTAGGAGGTCACACAACATCCCACCTCAATGTCATTAAAAATACTGAGACTTTATATTCTAAATTATGCACTTTCTAGAAACAAAAACATATACTTGGCCATTAACCCCGTGCCTTACTACCCACCAGCATAATCTCATTTTTCAGTGCTCACATCATACTGTGATTTACTCCTTCCACACATTCTCTGCTGTATTTTTATATCTAATAAACACTGAACTGAAAATTTGAGCTCTGCCAGTTATGTAATTCTTTATATTATGCTGTATTAGCCTGTGAACATACCTCCCAACTATCCAGAGTTTTTCTGGCTGGCTAGATTTTTGCCTTATATTTCTGGAGTGTTCCACATAACATTTGTGGTGTTCTTGCCAAGCACTGAGGACTACAGTCTCTAAATAATGACAGACATTTGAGTTTCAAACTTCATAGCATTCACAAAATATATGCCAATGCAACACCTGTTAATTATATCAACTTTCTAAATTAATACATCTGAAGTAGTTAACTTCATTTGTGCATCAACCTATGGGTTATCGGATCCATATTGGATCCGAGACGGCAGTTTCCAGCAGCTAAGATCCGAGCTCCGAGCTCCTCCCTCTTACCCATAACTCCCTGCCATCCCTTTCTGACCACATATGCAGTTTGCTGCGGTTTGAACAGCAGCTTGATCTTGAGCGTCTGAGTTTTCCTGAGACTTCTTGTGAGAAAAATCCTTCTATTTGTTAACTTTCTTAAAGTTTTGGGTGATTTTTGAGTGTTGGAACTAGTTTATTTTTAGTTTTAGAGTGTTCCCTTGGGTTTTGCGTTTCCTCCCCCTTGTTTCTTAGAGTGTTAGGATGTGTTTGTGTGTGTGGTCTTGGGACCTAGCGCTTGTGTTTTAGTTAAATGTCTGAGGCCTCCAAGACATTCTTTTCTAAATGTACCAAGTGTGGCCAAAAGCTTTCCCCAGTTGATGGCCACACTCGGTGTGTTTTATGCCTTGGGGTTGAACACCTATCTTCTGGCTGTACTATTTGTGCAGCGTTCAACCCCAGGGCTATCAGGGACCGGAGGTCGAAGCTGATCCTGGCGGGACTCCTGCCCCCGGACTCGGCTCCGTCGGACCCTTCCCTTCCACTGGTCGGGACTCAACCTCCCTCTTCAGGCCAGGAGGATAGGGAAACTAGGAGGGAGAAGTGCCGCGAGAAACACAAGCGGTGGGCCGAGGCCTCTGCATCGGCCCCTGGGACGGCCGAGCCTTCTCCTTCTCAGCTCCGTTCTCCCTGCTTTTCACCGAGGCCGGAGGAGGAGGAGACCCGATCTCCCTCAAGGTCATCGAGGCGGCACTCCCGTCCTGCCTCGGTGGCCTCTTCCAGGTCGACTAGAAGCCTGACGGATGCAGACTTGGACCGGATGATGAGAAGGTTCCTCCAGGCCCAGCTGCAGATGAGAGTGCTCCTGCCCCCCCCCCTCTCCGGGGGGGAGCCTTTTTCACCCCGATAGCTCCATCCCCGACCCGCTTCCTGGGCTCAGGGTCTTCAGAGCCGAGTAGCGTCAGAGCGTAGTCTCGGGTACTTTGGCGCCGACAGTACCCTCGAGTCTGTCATGTCCCTTTTCTAAGGATCCTAGCTCTCGGAGTCGAGAGCTGAGCTTCGGATCCGAGGCGGTCAGTGTGCCTTCGGCTCCGACTAGGTCGGAGCATACTGGCCCTTCGGATCTGATGGCTTCGGCTCCAGCCCCGATCTGCCCGTCGGATCCGAGGGAGAGTCGACTCTCGGATTCTAGGGGGAGCGACACTCCTTCGGCATTCAACGTGGTAGAGAGGGTTCTGTCAATGGAATCCAGGCCCCCGGCCTTAGCTATGGCTCCACCCTGCACTACTTCGCAGATGGGTCCGACTTCCATCACCCGGCCCCAGGGACAGATTGCTCAGACGTCCCAAGTAGTTCCCTTGTTGGAACAAGATGTGGCTGGTGAGGCCTCCTCAGACAGCCCCCCCTGAGGAGGTCCCTCACAAGTGCAAGTGCAAAAGGAGGCACTTGGACTCCCCCGAGTCCTTGACTGAGGACACGGACTTGGAGGAAGGGGAAGGCTCCCCAAGATCACCCCCCGAAGACATCTCATTTGGAGACATCATGGAGATGCTCAGGATCGGGGGGGGGTGGTCTGCCCCAAAGCCTACCTCGGACGAGTCCGTGTTCCTGGAGATGTTTGAAGCAGGCCCGTCTACCTCTTGGGTGTCCCCTCCGGCCGATCCCCTGGTAGATCTGATCACTACCAGGGCTTGGAAGGAGCCGGACACTGTGGAGCCTGTCCCTAAGAGGCCTGACAGAATTCTCAGCCTGCCTTCGGACAGGTCTCATTGGAGCAAGGGAACCCCTGTAGATGCCATGTTGGTGGTGGTGGCCACCAAGGGGGAACTGGCCCAAGAAAGTCCCTCGGTCCATCCCCCTGACAAGTAGTCCCGGGCGATGGACCATTTGGGGAAGCGGATGTTTGCTTCAGCCACCTTCTCCATAAGGTCGCTGAACTACATGGCACATGTCATACGGCTCCAGCGGGATCTTATCAAAGAATACACCGGGTCGCTCCCAGAGTCCATGTCGGCAGAGGACAAACACATGTACTCTACCCGAATAGCCACTCTCAGGTCGATTTCCAATACCTCTATGCGGCTGCTGTCCCATGCTATGGAAGGGGCCGCTAGAGCTAGCAGAGCGGGCGTCGTACTAAGGCAACAGGCCTGGCTCCACCACTGTGATTTCGCAGAACTCTTCAAGGCGTCATTTGCTAATGCCCCATTTGATGATTCTGTCCTTTTTGGCAAGACCGTACGCGATACCTTGGTCCAGAGCGAGAAAGACGGGAAGACGTTGTCTGCCATCAGAGTCCGCTTCTCTGCTTCCCAGAGGTCCTTCTCGAAGAACCAAAAGGGACAGAAGAAGATGTGGTGCCAAAGGTCTCAGCAATCCCATTTTGCTCTGGACTCCCCGTCCTTTAGAGACAGAGGAGGACAGGGTGGATGCCGCCCTAGAGGCAGAGGGGGCCCGAAGAACTTTGGGTCCAGAGAACCTTTCTCTGATCGGCCCACCAGCAACCCTGAGGGGTTACCCGACTGCTCCACTCTGGAGGCAGCCGGGAGGCGTTTCTCGAAGCACCTAGCAGCTTGGGAGTCCATCACGACAGACCACTGGGTGCTTCGGATCATATCCAGAGGCTATGAGATTCCATTTCTCCATTCTCCTCTCAGACCCAGATTCCTCCCCGATGTCCCACCCGATCAGAGTGAGGCCGCAGTTACAGAAATTCGGCAGCTGCTAGAAAAAGGAGTGATCCAGCACGTCCCCCCAGACCAGTACGGATCGGGCTTTTACTCCAGGTTCTTCTTGGTGCCAGAAAAGACGGGGGACTTAAGGCCAATCCTCGACTTATCTCTATTGAACCTGGCAATAGCCAAAGAAAAGTTCCGGATGGTCACTCTTCAATCCATTCTCCCCCTTTTACAGGAGAAAGACTAGATGTGCTCCATAGACCTCAAGGATGCGTACTACCACATCTTAATGGACAGACGATCCAGAAGGTTTCTCCGCTTCCGGCTAGGAGCCAGTCACTATCAGTTCAGTGTCCTCCCCTTTGGTCTCACCACAGCCCCCAGGGTGTTCACCAAAGTGTTAGCGGTAGTAGCGCCCACTTGAGACTCCAGGGAATTCAGGTCTTTCCGTACCTGGACGACTGGCTCCTGACCGCCCCCACATGGCATCTACTCTGCACAGCCAGGAATTTCTTCCTTTGCTTAGCTCCCCGGCTGGGGATCATGATTCACGCTGGGAAGTCCTCCCTGCTCCCAACTCAGGTCATAGATTTTATTGGAGCCAGGGTAGACACAAACCAGCTCATAGTTTTCTTAACCCCGGACCGGTTGCAATCCCTAAAACTACATGTACAGGCCATTCTTCATTGTCCGACCCCTCTGGCGGAACTGGTCCTGAGGGCCCTAGGCTTGATGGCGGCTACCATCAATCTCCTTCCCATGGCGCGCCTAAATATGAGAATTCTGCAATGGACACTCCAAGTCCAATGGTCGTTCCTACGTTTTCCCCTAAGCCATCCTGTCCCTCTCAGCAGGGTTTGCAGGAGTGCCCTCTTATGGTGGCTCTGGTCTCCGGACCTCCAAAAGGGGTGCCCCTTCTCTATGTCCCCTCCCCTAGCCACGGTGACCACGGACGCCTCTCGCCTCGAGTGGGGGAGCATTGTTGCTGCAGGACCGTCCAAGGCACATGGAACCAGATGGGGACCTCACTGCATATCAATGTCCTGGAGATGAGGGCGGTGCTGTTAGCATTGCAAGCACTTCAGAGCCTTCTTCCCATTGGGACAATTGCGATCCAGACGGACAACATGTCTGTCCTTTTTTATATCAACAAACAAGGGGGAACCAGGTCCTATCCACTTTGTCGAGAGGCCATGAGAGTTTGGGAATGGGCAATTTCCACCAACTGCTTTCTCATAGCGACGCACATTCCAGGTCGGTCCAACATCCTAGCGGACAGACTGAGTCGCACCATCCTCTCCCCGTACAAGTGGTCTCTGAATCCCAATGTAGCGAAGCAGATCTTCTCCAAATGGGGTCAACCTTGTTGTGATCTTTTCACCTCTCCTTCAAACAGGAAGTGCGACACCTACTTCGCTCTAATTCCCCCACCCAGGGAATCACCAAGAGATGCTCTGGTGCATGCTTGGCCTCCCGGTCTTCTTTATGCTTATCCGCTCCTTCCCTTGATGCTCACATTTCTGCAGAAAGCCAGACGGTTGGGGTGCACGATAATCCTCATTGCCCCATTCTGGCCTCGTCAGGCATGGTTCCCTTATCTGTGGTCTCATCTAGTGAATCCTCCCTGGATTCTAGATCCCCATCCGGATCTGATATCTCACCCCCTGGGCCTACCAACCCTGAACCTGGACAACCTCAAGCTCACAGCTTGGTTTATCCAGTTCCACTGTTAGTTCGGACTCTCGGTATCTCTTCCCAGGTCAAAGCGATCCTAGTGGCGGCCCACAAGCCGTCTACTAGGAAGGTTTATCATAGCAAATGGAAATGTTTTTCTATTTGGGCTGAACTTTCACAGCTCCATTACCAGCTGTGCTGGAATTTCTGTCGGGACTGTTTGATAAAGGTGCTAGCTCTTCCACAGTCAAAGTACAGTTGGCGGCTATCGCTCATTACCACGTTGGATGTGATCTTGGCCCCCTGACTTCATCCAGATTATGTAAGGCCTTCTTAAAAGGCACCTTCCTACTTAGGCCTCCGTTGAAAGAGGTGATCCCTCCTTGGGACTTATCGCTGGTGCTCCAAGCCTTAACAGCTTCTCCCTTTGAGCCTGCTGCCTCGGTAGATCTCAAGTTCTTGTCCTGGAAAATGGCCTTTCTTGTCGCTATCACGTCGGCAAAAAGGGTTTCGGAGCTTCAAGCCCTTTGTGCCAAGCCTCCGTACTTGATTTTCCACAAGGATAGGGTATTCCTCAGGACCAATCCCTCTTTTCTCCCCAAAATTGCTTCCGAAACTAAAATTAATCAGTCTATTAATTTGCCAGTCTTCTTCCCCAATTACCAAAATAAGGGTGAATTCAAATTACACTCTTTGGATGGACACAGACAGTTGAGATTTTATCTGCACAGGACAGCCGGTCATAGACGTTCAGATCAGTTATTTGTGTCCTTTGCTAAATCCAGTTTGGGGAAAGCTGTTTCTAAAGTCACACTAACCAGGTGGATTTCTCAGTGTATTCTCTTGGCTTATGAGAGTTATGGCAGACCTGCTCCTGAGGGAATCCATGCCCATTCAACTCGGTCTGTTTCTACCTCTGCTGCTTTTCGGGCTAGAGTTTCGTTAGATGACATTTGCTTGGCTGCCACATGGGCCTCATCTCTCACCTTTATAAACCACTACAAGTTAGATCTGGTTTCCAGAGGGAGAGCATCCTTTGGCTCCGCAGTGCTCCGGAACATCCTTCCTTGAGGGCCTCCCAAGATTCAGGTAGCTGGGGACTCTGTCCCATAGGTTGATGCACAAATGAAGTTAACTACTTCAGATTAAGAAGTTATGTACTCACCATAACGTTCCATCTGAGTAGGTAAACTTCATTTGTCAGCAACCGTCCCTCCCTCCGTCCCCCTGTTCTCTTCGGATGTTTTTGGTGTTCCTGCTTCTCGGTAGGTTGTATCCGGTTTACCCTAGGCAGGTTGCGATTGCAAGCCTTGTTTTAGGCAAACTCGATCTGAGGTCACAAAGGGATGGCAGGGAGTTATGGGTAAGGGGGAGGAGCTTGGAGCTCGGATCTTAGCTGCTGGAAACTGCCGGCTCGGATCCGATATGGATCCGATAACCCATAGGTTGCTGACAAATGAAGTTTACCTACTCAGATGGAACGTTATGGTGAGTACATAACTTCTTATTCAACTACATCAATGCCGATTACACACAGATTATTTCCCAATCTACTGACCGGTACTAAAAAACACAACTGAATCTTTGTTCGATAAACTGACCGGTACTAAAAATCACAACTGAATCTTTGTTCGATAAACTTAATAGATGCTACAGACTTCACAAACTTGGCCAACTCATTGACAATTATGTAGGATCTCTGAAAAACTCAGTTACAGTTACACATATACACAAAATCCGTATCAGCATTCTGCATCACAACACTAACGACAACTATGTTCAGTTCTGGAGACCGATATCATGGAGTGCTACTCAGTTTAAACTATCCTCAAATTATATTACCTGCTTCTAGTTATGTTTATGAAGCTTTCCTTTTTGTGCTTCTAATGTAAACAGGTGATGCCCACTTGGATATGCGCAGCGGACAAATCATAAATATGTATGGGAGTCCTATCAAAAGAACTGCTATGTCTCAACAGAAATAAACAATTTAGTATAAAAAGGACCCATCTCTGGAAAATTTTTATACTTTCTATGCAACGTCAACAGTTCAATACATACAAAGACACAGTACCGATCCGCCACAAGCAGGCAGCAGCTGCATCGGGTTTCTACACTATTTAGTCTAATCTAAACAAAACAAAAAAAAATAGTTAACTGGCATGGACTTGGTTAAAATGCTGGTCAGTCAGAAGGTGCTGTTCCCTTGGTTTAAAGCAGTTCTGGCATTGGCTGAAAATGTTTGCCTGAAACTTTCGGCATGGGTTTTTCTTTGCTACAGACATAGCTGCTGTATTTGTAACGCATAAAATGTCTCCATGAGTTGAAGGCTTCCAGTTGGACTAGAAATTTCTTGATTGTTTCACAGGTATATTGAGTATTCTGTAATGTTTTGTAATATTCTTCAGTAGATAAGAACAACATGTTTTATAAAGCAGAGTTAAGGGGACTGGAAGTGATATATACAGAAGGTAAGTATATGCCTGCAAATTGCAACCACTGAAGCAGGGTAATAGTAAAGATCAGGAGTTTAGCACTTTTATAATTTTAGTTTCAGCTTTGAGACCAAAGATGTCATTCCTTTGACAGACAATGTGTTGTGCTAACTGCAGAAAACATCCCCGGCAATGTAATTTAGGGAAAAAAAAACATTGCATTCACCTTCCTACTGTGAAAATACCCTCGGCAATGTCATTTAAGAAAATAAAAACATTGCATTCACCTAGCTACTGTGAAAAAGCACATATTTTACCTTGGATGTTAGGCAAAAGCTGACCGGGAACTCCATGTGCAAAGGTAAACCGGGAAACTCGTCCTACCTCTGGCGGTCTGTGAAACCCGTGAGTCCCCAAATAAAATTGAGGGATCCAGTAGCATGTAAAATCTTCAAATACTTGCAGAAAGAAAGGAAAAATCTGCTGCTGGACCCTCTATTTATTAGGGAAATCAAAAGAAAATAATGTTATAGGGGTGGAGGTGTGACACAAGTGGTGGCTTGGATTGCAAGAATCCGACTGGCTGCCACCACTTGCTTTATCAACTACTTTGAAAGCAGATTTTATACTAAAAGTTTAATATGACCTTAATGTAACAACACACTGAATCGTAACTGCATAACATAAATTACAAGTTCAGTTACGATTTCAGCATGTTTTACATTAAGTTCAGCTCCAAATCTGCAAGAGAGTTTATCACATTTGTGGAAGGCACTCGGGGGTACCAGCTTGCAATTACTATCATCTCAAGGCGCACACTGTGTTAAGCACAGAGGCGCCATGAGAAGGTACTCTGGGTTAATGAGTTTGACTGAAGGAACAAACTCATTTTAAGAGGGATGTTGCTTTCAGCCTTTGATGAAGCTATTTTTCTGGAGCAAAGGATAAGTCAAATTCTTCCTCTAAAACCGAATTGGCTCATTTGAGCCCTGCTTCATCCTTGTCCTCCAAATCTTTGGACAAAGCCAAGAAAAGACCTTCGTTGTTGCCAACTGATTTTCCGGAGCATAAGTCCAAGAAGATAAAATCTCCTTCATCTGGGGATTCTCGAATCCGAATGGAGCCATCTGTGCCGACCACTACTTCATTGGATGTGGCTTCTTCAGCTCTGATCTCATCTAGCAAGGATAGGTCGGATCTGTTGAGGTCGAATTGGACGTTTAGCCCTTTTAAACCAATTTTGACCTTGCTGAGGACACTGTACTCTCCTTCATACGATCCAGTCCCTTCAAGGGTACCATCCCCTTTTCTGTCAAGACCAAGACCCCTTCTGATATGTCCTCCCGTTCGACCAGGAGTATTACTGAAGAAGATGTCAAACAGATGGTGCAGAATATCTTATGGGTGCAGGGTAAAACTAGGTCCCCTTCTACCTCGGCCCTTTTGGCTCCAGGTCTCCCTAAACCGTCCACTCCCCCTCTTCCTCCTCCTCTGACTACTGGGCAAGTTTCAGAGCTCATAGTTCCAATATGCCCAATGCCTTTGAGTTTGGATCCTAGGTTATCTTCCTTGGATCAGACTTCAGCTTGGAGCTTATCGGCCTTTTCAGAGCCAGAGAGCTCCTGGAGCTGAAATGAGCTTCGCAAATCTCAGGTGCAGTCGAATCCCAGATCCTCGGAGTGATTGATGCCCCTCTGGGATTTGGCAAAAGTGAGCTTGGCTCTGGCTTCAACCCTGGGTGAGTTGTCTTCTGGACTGGGGGGGGGGGGTCTTCATCCCAAAAACATGGCTTGTCTGGTCCAAAGTCCTCGTCCTTCCAGAAGCAGTCATCTTTTGGAGCTTTGGAGAGGGCTGTGGCTGCCACTGCACCAAAAAAATCACCTGCCCCCTCAGATCCATTATCCCAGGTAGATACCCAGCTCTCTTCTTCATCCCATCTTGTTCCACAGAGACAGAATGAACCTAGCCTCCAGGATATCTGTCAGGGTACCCCGGACTCTTCTGATACCTTCCCAGACTATCCATACTATCCCACTGAGGGGGTTCCTCGGAAGATGCTATGCAAGAGGAAGCATCTAGACTCAACAGAGGAGTCAGCCACTGAAGACAGCGACTTTGATGAGAGTGTTCTCCATGGTCACCCCCACCCCCCCCGAGGATGTTTCCTTTGGAGATTCTAGCAATTCTCTAGCAGAGGGGTGACTGGAAGTCTAGCATCCCCTCACCTGAGGAGTCAGTGTACCTGGCTGCCTTTTGTTCCTGCCAGCCTACCTCCTGGGTGACTCCACCCACCAATTAACATATAGATCTACTCTCACGGTGGGAATGAGAGACCCCAGATTCCACTGAGCCGATTCCTCTGACAACAAATAAGGTTATAACTGCTCCTTCTGATAAGGCTTTCTGGACTAAAAGGATTGTTGTAAATGCCATGGTCATGCTGGCAATGACTAAGAAAACTTTCTGAAGAGAGTTCAACTATTCATCCTCTTAATAACGATTCTAGGATGATGGATAGATGTGGGAAGCATGTCGCTTCCTCAGTGATCTTTGTCCTGTAGTCGCTGAATTACCTGTTTCATTTTACCAAGTTACAAAGGGATCTGATCAAGTAGTTCTCAGATACCCTTCAAGGAGCAATAGCTGAAAGAGCTGAAGAAAAAGTAGCTTCCCAGTCAGCCACCTACGTTAAATTGCCAACTCTTCCATGAGGCTCATTGCCCAAGCTGAAGGAATGAGCAGAGCGGTGGGTTCTGGCATTTCCATGAGGAGACATGCCTAGATGCATCTTTGCAATTTTAAGTCTTTGTTTGTCAATGCTTTGTTTGATGGCACGTCCCTTTATGGGCTCAAAGTCAAGGATATGCTATCTAGATGTGCGAAGGACAGTAAAACCCTTTCTGCAGTAGGCATACATTTTTCAGCTCTTGGAGACCTTATCCCAAAGGTCAGAGAGGTAGTGGAAAAATGTGGTTCAAAAAGTCTCAAGGGTCATACTAGGACACATGGAGAGTTTTCCCCCAAAGTCAGAGGGTGAAAGAACAATGGAAGACGTCACCTTCGTGACAGAGGAGGTCCGCAGAACCAAGGTTCTCGGGAACCGTTCTTCAGGAAACCCTTTCAGCACTCCTGAAAGGAGAACTAATTGTCCACCTCTGGAGGCAGTCAGGGATTGACTATACCTGCACTGAACAGCCTGGTAAAACATAACTTCCAATGTGTGGGTGCAGAGGATAATATCTAGGGATTACCAAATTCCCTTTTCCCAACCACCTCTTCCCAGCAAGAAAATCCCAGACATTCCACTCATTCAAAGGGATCAAGCAGTTTCACAAGTTCAAAAACTGGTAGAAACAAAAGGGTCAACCAAGAGATTCCGCCAGACCAGAGAGGATCCTGAATTACTCGAGGTTCTTTTTTAGTTCCAAAAAAAAAACAGGGGACCGGAGACTGATTCTGAATTTCAGCAAATTGAACAAATCAGTCCATTGCAGCACGTTCGGAATGGTCATACTTCAGTCCATACTTCTTTCCTGGAAAAGGACGATTGATGTACTGAGTAGATCATCAGGATGTGTACAACCACATAAAAATGGACAGATGATTCAGAAATTACTTGCACTTCCAGTTGGGACCCAGTTATTAACAGTTCAAAACATTGCCCTTTGGTCTCACTGCTGCCCCCAGAGTGTTCACCAAATGTATGGCAGTGGTTGCGGCTCACCTGAGACAAGAAATCCGTCAGTTTCCATTTTTAGATGACCGTCTCATTTCCACCCTGACCAGGCTTCTACTAGTCTATGCAAGGGACTCTGTGCTTCAACTTTGTTTAGAATTAGGCATAATGATAAATCACCAAAAATCTCATCTGGAACTCACTCAAACAATAGAGTTCATAGGAGTCCTGCTAGACACAAGCCAGATAATTGCCAACCTTCCTCCTTCCAGAGTATTGATAGTCAAGAGGCAGACCGCAAGGTTGATCAGAAACAAAAGGGTAGCTGCCCTTCATGTTCTACAGGCCTTAGGTTCCATGGCTGCTGCATTTGTGTTAGTCCCACTGGCCAGGTTTCACATGCGGATTTTGCAATGGCTTCTAGCCTTACAGTGGTCAGTAATGTATCAACCAGTATCCTGTCTTGATATCCTCCCATAACCCATCTACTCAGAAACTATATAGGAGTAAATGGAAAAGATTCATATTCTGGGCACAGCAACACAATATGGATCCTATCACAGACCCTATTCATTTCATTCTGGAATTCCTAGCCCACCTTTCCAACAACAGGGCAGTGGTGTCTACTGTTAAGGTGCACTTAGCAACCATTTCAGTTTTCCATATTAGGAGTGATAACTTGCCTTTGAATTTCCATGAACTTTGAAAAGTCTTCTTAAAAGGGGCCATGTTGTTAAAACCTCCTTACAAGGACGCTTCTCCCCCTTAGGATTTAAATCTGCTTCTGTGTCTGATTACTCATCCTCCCTTCGAACCTACAGTAACTTGTGATGTTAAGTATCTTTCCTGGAAGACTCACGTTTTTGTGGTTATCACATCAGCAAGACTGATTTCAGTACTTCAAGCACTGTCTTCTGAACCTCAGTATTTGATTTTCCATAAGGACAGAGTCTTATTGCATACCATCTCCTCCCTTTTGCCCAAAGTTTTAAAAACCCACATGTGAGGAGAAGATGAAAACTTGGCAATATCAGATAAAGAAGTTATGTGCTCACCATAACATTCCATCTGTATTGTCGATTTTTCATCTCTCCTCACAATCCCACACTTCAACCCCCACTCTTAGATTCCTGGTTGAACAGGAGGATGATTTCTAGGGTGAGATTAAATTTCATTAGACTCCAGAAACCATTTCTGACCTGAGGTAATGGAGATATGTGCATTGTGGGTAAGGGCAGGCACCCAAGAGCTTTTTGGTTGCCACGAGTGCTAATGGCCGATTCGGATCCGGAGGCTCGGATATGAGCCCACATGTGAGGAGAGATGAAAAATCAACAATACAGATGGAACATTGTGGTGAGTACATAACTTCTTTTATTCCCTTCCTCCTCTCAATTCCAGAAGACTCCCTGATGTTCCACCCAGCCAGAGGGAACAAGCAGCAATTCAAATACAAAAGTCTGCTAGACAAAAGAGTCATCTAAGAGGTCCCTCCAGACCAGAAAGGATCCAGAACTTACTCAAGATTCTTTTTAGTGCCAAAGTAAACAGGGGACTGCAGACCAGTTCTGGATCTCAGCAACCTAAAGAAATCTGTTCAAAAGACCAAGTTCAGGATGGTGATGGTTCAGTCCATGCTTCCATTTTTGGAAAAGGATGACTGGATGTGCTCAACAGATCTCCAGGATGCATACTATCATATAAAGATGAACAGATGATACAGCAAATTCTTACACTTTCGTCTTGGAGTCAGTCATTACCTGTTCAGAACGCTGCCCTTTGGTCTCACCACAGCCCCCAGGGTGTTCACCAAATGCATGACAGTTGTAGCAGCTCACTTGAGACTGCAGTGATTCCTGGTGTTTCTCACCCAGCAGGCATGATACTTCCAGACCTTCTGAATCTCAAGCTGACAGCTTGGTTTCTCCTGTTCCAGTAATAGCCAGACAACCGATGCTCTCATCCTCTGTCTGCAAAATATTGTTTTCTTCCCATAAACCATCCATGTGGAAACTTTGTGGTAGTAAATGGAAAAGATTTGTACACTGAGCACTTTAAAACCATGTAGATCCTTTTTCTGCCCATATTCATGATGTTCTAGAGTTCTTAACACTGCTGTTTAACCAAGGGGCCAGTTTTGCAACAGTTCAGTTGGCAGCAATTTCTAATTTTCATATTGGGTTTGATGGCTTTTCACTGGCTTCTCATAAGTTATGTAAAGCCTTCTTATGGGGCACAATTCTACTCAGACCTCCTTTTAAAGATCCTATCCCTCCATGGGATCTAAATCTGGTACTGCAAGCCTTGGTCCTTCCACCCTTTGAATGTGAATATGATTGCGATCTTAAATTTCTGTCTTGGAAAACTCTATTTTTGGTTACCATTACTTCTGCCAGATGAATTTCAGAAATGCAGGCCTTGTCGGTGAAACCTCCATATCTGATTTTTCATAAAAATATAGTTTCCATACGAACTAATGCATCTTTTTACCCAAAGTTGTCACACTCTAACATTAACCAATCCATTGACCTACCAGTTTTCTTCCCAAATTATTCGAACAAGGGATAATACTTATTACATTCACTTAATGTTCATAGGCAATTATGTTTTGTGTTTACATAGAACAAAAGATATTGGAACTACAGATCAATTATTTGAATCCTTTGCTGAGCTGCAATTGGGTAAACCAGTATTTAAAGTCACTTTAACCAAGTGGCTTACTGACTGCATTTCTTTTATTTACAACAAATTGGGAATAACTTTACCAAAGAAAAATACGTGCTCATTCAACCAGGTCTTTAGCAATTTCCTCAGTTTTTCACTAGATGGCTACCATGGATGACATTTGTGCAGCAGCAACTTGGGCTTCCCTCTGCACTTTTATCACTTATTACAGGCTGGATTGGGTATCCAGAGGTAGGGCATCTTTTGGCTCAGTGGTGCTTAGAAATATCCTTCCTTGAGTCCACCCTGGGATTTAGGTAGTTGGGGATTCTGTTCCATCAGTTGAGGACAGAATGAACATTGACATCAGATAAAGAAGTTATATGCTCACCATAAAGTTCCATCTGTGTTGTCCATTTTCATTCTTCCTCAACTACCCACCCACCGACCCCCAACCTTTTGGTTTATCGAAGACTGGGCGGATATAACAAAATGTCTGTCTCTTCCAGACATTACAGTGCTCCAAATTTGGCTTTTCCAATTTCTTTCTGATATATATTTGCAGTTACATCTGATAGTACAAGAGTTGTGTCTTTCTTTAATAGCTTGCAACCAAGATCTGAGGTAATGGGGGTTGGTGCATTATGGGTAACAGAGAGGCTCGAGAGTTCAAAGTTGCCACAAGATTTTGCAGTGGCCGAGTTGGATCCTGTGTCTCGGATTCAAGCCCATCAGTTGAGGAAGAATGAAAATGGACACCGATGAAATATTATGGTGAGTGCATAACTTCTTTTTATACTCAGTGTGATAAGCCACTTCTGGGCAGAGTTAGTGCCCATTCTGTAAGGACTTTGGCTTCAGTGGCTTTCAGGAAAGGTGTGGACTGTAGGACTGTAGATGTATTCTGAAGGCTGCAATTTGGTCCACAGTATACAACATTTAGAAGTAATTATAAACTGTATTCCTTTTCCAGGTTTGCAAGGACCATTCTTTGGGGCTGTTGGATACTTAGTTTTTCCTCCTCCTTGTCTAGTTTCTAAGCTATGGTAATTGACCCATGTAGCTTAGGCTACTTCATGATGTATCTGTTGTACATAGTGCAGTTGTCTAAGTAAATTTACCTTAAAGGTAGATGTTCTAACAGATCAATGCTGCAGTAGCTGTCCTTCTGTCCAGTCCCCTTATTCTGGTTGTTTTCCTTTTGCATTGTCAGGTTGTGGATGTATAAACCGTTGTGTATATAGCTCCCATTGGGTTTGTTTCCTAGCACTGCACTTTCAGGGCTCTTGAATTCCTTTTCTGGAAATAAAAATACTGAATTGGCACAGTAATGTAAGATCGTAGAATCATAGTGATTACTAGGCTGAAGACCCTAAAGGGCCTTTTTTAAGGCTAGGCATACTACCCAGATGTAATGGACCACTTTGGATGCCACAGGTTTTGTGTAGACTATATATAATTATTTTATATTGGCTCACCCCTCACTCTCCAGACAGAGTGCAATGGATGGTGACCTTTAGCTTTGAAAGTTGACTGGTCACTACGTAGAACATCTGTTGAAATGTTAAGTTTTGTTACACAACTGAACTTTCCTTTTGTTGTGAGAAATGTGTCTGAACTATGAAGAGAGTTGAGAACTCATGCCTCCAATGAAAAAGAGAGGAATTTGTACAAGGTCTTTCCCTGCTTGGTGTTGACCTTTATCAAACATTGCACATTAAATTGTCAGTTCTAAAGCAGGTTAGTATTATCCAAATGTTTTGGCTTCCTGCCAGCTTGCATGGCTGCAAACAGATACTTAATATGTCATTGTTATCTGCTTAAATACTTTCACTCAAACTAAGATATTACAGCTTAGCAACTACCCACCTTAACAGTTTACCTTTTAAAGAAAAGTGTATCATAAAAGTTAGACTGCCCTGTAAGTAAGCTTGATGATGCTGTTTTTGTGTGTGTGTGTGTGTGTGTGTGTGTGTGTGTGTGTGTGTGTGTGTGTGTGTGTGTGTGTGTGTGTGTGTGTTTAGACTAGACTTTTTTTTATAAAATTATACTTTGTGAGTTCTTCATTTCTTTGCAGTGTACACAGTCCATGTTGCCACAATCTGTATTTACAAAATATTTATGTGTAAGGCCTCTTTGCAAGGTGAAGGATGAGATGCTTGGTTGGAAAACTAAAGACAGCTGAATCTGACATTTATTTATTTTATTTTACATTTGTTGACCGGGTTGGTCCGACTGGATACATGTCCATTTTCAGCGGAGACCCGGGGAGAAAAGCTCCAGAGGTAGATACAAAAGAAAACATACATAGTACAACTTAAGAACATTAACAGACTTTATAATAAACAAGTATATTAAACAATCACCCAACTTGAGAGATTAACTGGTAACTTACAATACAATATATTACAAGTAGTGAAATAAATAGAACACAAATATGACTAAATTATTAGTCAGGCCTGGAGCAAGGACAAAGCCAGTGAGACCTGCTTAAGACTTTCCTTGAATAGAGGTAGGGATGCCTCTAGAGTAATGTTAGCAGGTAGGGAGTTCCAAGTTTTAGCCACAGAGTTGTCAAACAGAGAATCTCTGGCCAAATTGTTGGCTTTGACAGTTTGTACTACACGTCTATTGGATGAGCGGAGAGGTCTGGGGTTGCAGTAGGGGTAGATAATGTGCCTAAGAGCAGGTGTATTATCAGGATGACAAAGTACTTTATGGGTTACTATAAGTTGGTTGTACTGAATTAACCTGGGTAGTTCTAGCCAGCCTAGATTATTTAGGTTTATACAATGGTGAGTTCTATAGGGTAAGCCAGTAGCAAATCTGGCAATGTGATTGTTGCAGCTGGAGAGTTTAAGATCAGTTTTGTTTAGGTTGATAAGTAGAGGGGAGGCATAGAAAAGGGTGGAGAGTAGATGAGAGCGGGCAATGGCAGTTCTGGCAGTTGTGGTAAGGAATGGTTTAATCCTATATAGGGAACCAAGTTTTTTATTAATGGTTTTAATAGTTTTACTTATGTGCATATCAAATTTAAGATTGTTATCTATGGTAACACCTAGGAGCTTTGTACGGACATCTGGGGAGATTACGATCTTGTTGTTAGAAATAATGGAGAAGGATAATTCTTTGGACTTTTGGGGGCTTTGGACATTGAATATGATTGCGTCAGAGTGAATTAGTGCTATAAGCAGAAAACTGACAAAAGTCTTGAACTGAACCAAGTACTGTTGTGAAAATTTGCCCTGATATAGAGAATTAAGAAAGAAAAGAATACCAATATGTTTATTATTAACTGCTGAAATACTTCACTCACAAAGATCTACTGCCATGAATACTCATTCTTCTGTTCTTTCTTTCCCAATTTGATGTCTATCATCTATAGTTAGGATTGTTTGGCCAAGTGATGATGTAAGCATGCGGAAAGATCTTTATTAAACCTGCAGTACGTTTCTTCATGAGTTTCTAAACCTCACACATGCAGTCACTCATGCTGCAGAACCACAGCCCTTCCTATAAAATGTCGAGTAATTGTATCAGTGTTACTTGGTGTTTGGCAGATAGTAGTCACTGCTCCATTCTACCTTACCCTTCTGCCAGACAACTTCTGAACTTGGGATGCTGGCATGGTGAAAAAGGTATGGTGAGTAGAATGTCCCCAGCTTAATTTAGCCATTTTACTTATTGCCTATTATATACAATGGTTACAGTTATAACTAATAATGTGAGTGGCAGAAAAATATACCGAAAAAACATCAATATCACTCTGTAGTTAATATCATAATAGATTGTAATGTAGAATCTAAATGCCATATTTGCATTACTACTTTTCTCCGTCATTGTTGTAGCTTGAGTTAAAATTAATTCATTAAGCCCATTATCAACATATTTGTACTATGCTATGAGTTCATGTGGCTTTTCTTTGTGTCTTGTATTTCTTTGTGTTGTGCAGTCCAATTACAAATATCATTTTTTTTCTCTGTCAGAATACCAGTACCATACTCCTGTTCCTATCATCCATTAAAGTCGAAGAACTTCTATCAGAAGAATGACAACCTCAGTGCTGTGGTTCAGGGACATAGTTGTTCCCCCATTCAAGACATTATGTTTATGAAGACCCACAAAACAGCAAGCAGCACTATCCTCAACATACTTTTCCGCTTTGGTGAGAAACATCGACTTAAATTTGCGTTTCCTAATGGCCGTAATGACTTTTATTACCCATCACCTTTTGAAAGAACCCAAGTACAGGATTACCATCCAGGAATGTGTTTCAACATAATTTGTAATCATATGAGATTCAATTATGATGAGGTGCGCAAACTTCTCCCAGCTGACACTGTTTATGTTACTATCCTACGAGATCCTGCCTACCTCTTTGAGTCATCTTTCCACTACTTTGGATCAGTAATCCCTCTAACTTGGAAGATCACTGCAGATGACAAGCTAGCTGAGTTTCTTCGAGACCCCTGGCACTACTATGATCCCAGTGGTTACAATGCTCATTACTTGAAAAACTTACTCTTTTTTGACTTTGGATATGACAACAATATGAATCCTGAAAACATCTCAGTAAGAGAGTATATTGAAGACATTGATAAAAGATTTCATTTTGTGATGATTTTGGAATATTTTGATGAGTCTTTGATCTTACTTAAGGACATTCTCTGCTGGGACATGGCAGACATACTGTATTTTAAACTTAATGCCAGAAAGGATTCCATAGTATCCAGATTATCTGGAGATCTGTATAGCAAAGCAACAGAGTGGAATAAAATTGACTCAAAATTGTACCAGTATTTCAATGCTTCTTTTTGGAGGAAAGTGGAAGCATATGGGTGGGATAGAATGAGGAAGGATTTGGCAGAACTGCGTCAACGCAATAATGAGATGAGGGCCATCTGTATTGATGGAGGGCAAGCAGTGGATGCTGATGCCATTCAAGAGTCATCCATGAGGCCTTGGCAACCAATTGGTGAACAGTCCATACTAGGTTATAACCTGAAGAAAAATATTGACAAAAAATATGTCCAACTTTGCCGAAAAATGCTGACACCTGAAATACAGTACCTTAGTGAACTGGGTGTTAATCTTTGGATAACAAAACTCTGGGGGTTTGCTCGTGCATTCTTGAAATGGTAAACAGACTTTGTCTTGTACAGCAAAGTTGTTTCTGATTACTGGAGCAAATCATGCCCAGTTTTATTGAATTTTCTATTATGTACTCACCACTGTGTGGTTTCTCCAAGCATTAGCACTTCTAAGATCTAAGAATGTTGACCTTGAGCTACCATATCACAAGGAACTGTTTTCAAAAACTGTTTGCCCCTAGCATGTGACAAAGAAAATTTTAGAATCATTTCAAATATACTTCAGAAAAGCAAGTATTTTCCTGATTACTGCAGCTGCTAAGAAAAGGGATGATATTTAAAAATAGCTGTAATCCATTTATAGTTTTACAACTTCCAAATAAAGTTTTATCAAAATCACCATAAAATAACAGAAAACTTGGCCGGCCTGATGTATTTGCATGTACATGTTATTCCTGGTAGTCTTTTATGTCTTCACTGGATGGAGTATTACAAAATGGTTATAGCAGGCATATGTAGCAAGCATTGTTTATATAATCTCTACCACATAGTATCGGCCAGTTTCTATTGGTGAAAGCTATTGTTTCATTACCTGTGTCTGTAATTAACAGTTAATCCAAGAAAGTTCTTACGTTTAGTCTCCTTGCTTCATCATAACTTTAGGGTAGGTTTGTAGTATATACTGCTGTGTGATATCTGGTAGAAATGAGTTCTGAAGTGAAGATTTTCATAGCAGTGTATCCAAGTTGTGTCCTTTGACACTATTCCTATGTTTTATAGTTTCTTTTATGATGGTCACTGTTTATCAGCAGATTGCTGCAGATGAGGAATGGAACTGTGAGCCCCAAGTTGTTTGCAGCAGGGAAGGAGTTATGATCCAAAGCAGAACAAAAAACATATAGATGAGAAATAGAAAACTTGATGCACAAATTGGCTACACGGTATGTGTGTGTAAATAAGTGCGTGTGTATGTGTGTTTTAATCAGTTGCTGGATAATAACACAAGGTGGATCACCTAGATGCATGTTATCGTAGTTATCTATTACAGTCTTCCTTACAAGTGGCATTGCTTGTTAGTCCTAGCCCCTTTCAGATAGAAAGCAAAACAAAAAAAATCAGCTCCTTACATATGAACCACCACTGCTGAATAAGCCTGTAGCATGTTCTGAATCTCTTTATTTTAGAGGAAACATTTTAACAATAGTTAATGTACAGTCCTGTGTTTTAGTCTGGCAGAATTTTTTTGACTAGGTGGTTTTCAGCGTACCTCTCAACTGCCCAGGTTTTCACAGAATGTCCAGATTTTTGCCTCATATTTTATGTTTGTTCCTTATCAACTTTGTGTTTTTTGGCAAATCACTGAGAACTGAAGTCACTAATGTCATATGTTTGAGTTTCAGGCTTCATGTCTTTCAGAACATCCATGTTGACACAAATCCTGTTATTCTAGCAACTTTCCAAGTTTTATATGCAGTATTTAAAATCTGTTCCTATTTTTGGGCCTTTGTTCCCCCATTATTTTAGGCTTTGTCCAGATTTCTCGTGGTAAGAAGTTGAGAGGTATGCTTTCATTAGTACATTTCAATGCTTTGCAGTTATACTATAACACAGTCTATCGTACTGTTAGCTGGTAGTGTGTTACTGCACCAACAGCAGTTGCAGCAAAGGTAAAAACTGCAAGATGAATTTGCCAAAACTGGCTTGGTAGTGGTCATTGTGATGCCTCATCATTGCCATCCAATAATCAAGGAGCCTCAATACTCACCACTGGCAACAGTAGGGGGATGTACACTGGGAGGATGACAAGTACACACTGTTTTTCTAGATGCAGCTCTCTGCATCAAGTACAGTTTCCCTTAAGAGCACACAGAGACCACAGTCAGTGTGGGGCTGGTTTCTCTCTCTTTTTCTCCAGATCCCCCAGTAAGACTCCCCATTGGCACAGCTATAGAGTTGATATCTCAGCTGAATGGCAAAGCCAAGACCTCCAGCATCCTCTCTGTCCAACCAGTGCTTCGTGTCCTTGCCCATGTGGCTGACATACACACTCTTTGAGGTTTGATTTACACAGACACACACACACATACACACACACACACACACACACACACACACACACACACACACACACCTGGGAAAAGCTGGCACAGGTTTACTAGCAATGTCCCCTTTTGCCCAGACTAGAAGGTAGCTATCACTGCCACCAGCCAGCTCCTTATCCGGTGCTTTAAGGCCCTTAACAAAGGGTGTCCAAGCTTACTGTGTAATATTAATATTAGTACAAATGGTAATTTGACCAAGAGTGAGGCTAGTAGGATTGGCCCACACAGTGTCACCAAATAAATATGCAAGTACTCTCAAAACTTAAATATCTCTGCACAGATCAGCCACAATGAAAGGTTTAAATATATTTAATAATAAATAATAAAAGAAAAAGAAAATAGTATATATTCAAAGTGATATCAGAGTTCAAAACCACAGGAAACATTTAAAACAACATTGCAGGACAGTCTCAAATAAATAAAGAAAAAATATCTAAACTAAGCTTTGCTATGCTCCTGACTACATCCAAGAGAACTGTACTGTTCCCTAGAAATGTACTACATCAGAGCAAGGCAGATGTGGTGAATGGTTCTTGTCAAGTCCAATGCAGAATACAGAATGCCCTGTTTCTCTAAGAGACTTCTCAAATTACTTTCTCAATATTACTGCTGGGATAGCTTGCAGAATGACATCATTTCTTGTCATATTCCAGGTGAAACCCCACTGCTAGAATCTGGCATTATTTAGCATCTACCTGTGAAAATACATAGACCTCAGATCTTTGGCAGATGCTGGAAGTCATAAAACAATTGCATTCCTCCACATTTCAAGACTAGTAATTATTTCACCCTAAGGACAATACAGAAAGCTTCCTAGTACAGACAATATGTTTCCAGCCTAGCCTATAAGGTAATTTAATTTCAGCTGTTTTTCTGAAGTTAACCTCCTGTATTCCAGTTTCAGCTGTTAAACAGATACAATAGTGCATGTGCATTTCTGTTCTCTTCCAGCAGGGCATGCTGTGGTTGCATTTTAAGCACAAGTACTTTATAAAATACCTTTTTAACACACGTCTGTACAGCCCAGTTTGATATACACTTGACATACAGTTCTAATACAGTTGTAACACAAGCACCTTATATAGATCATGTTGATATTCACAAATGACAGACATAAAATTATTCCAGATAACTGTGCTGGCAGTATCCCCCTTTGTCAAAGTCATCATTATCTTTCTCCACTGCTTTGTGGCCTAGGAGTTGATATTTGTTTATTTGGGGAAGGGGACTTTCCTTCATGTGGGTGAAAAAGAGACTTTCTCCTGGGTTCGCTGAGTATAGCTTCAGCAAATTACTTTTGGACTGTTTTCCTTTGCTGGATAGCTGTAAATTTTTGACATGAATTCTCTTAGCTTATCTTAATTTTTTTCTGCATTGCTTTTGTAACAATGCATGCTTTTTTAAGTAATATGCTGAAGAAGTTTAATTGAGAAAGGGGTATTCCCCCATTGAGCAGACACAGTTTATGCCTTTTTTGTCTGAGAATAGATCATGATTCTCTTGATGGAAATATTTCTGTTTATTTTTTTTTCTAAAATTGCAATAAATAAACAATATAGCTTTAACAGTCTTCTTAGAAACAAAATTATTATTTATGTGTCTGCTCTGTCTACAGAATATATAATTGTTCTCGTCTTACCAGGACTGTTCGTACTATTTAACTTTCTCCTTCAAGGGAAATATTTAAAAACAAAATGTCCACTTTCCAGCAACAGAAGAGTCAAGCAAGCCTAGATAAGCAACAGTTGTTCTGATAGTTATAGGTTGCTAAAAAAGTTAATGTTAACTAAGAATGATAAAGAGATAATTTTTCAGCAAAGACATGTATCCACGTGGCCCAATGTGATATTGTGAGCCAAATACCATGTATAAACATTGAATAGTCTCCAGATTTTGAAAAAAAATTGCTTTGAATTCATACCCAAGAGCATACCTCTCAACACTCCAGATTTTTTCACCATATTCTCAGTCTGCTCCTCATAAAAATTATGGTTTTCTAGCAAATCACTAAGAATTGAAGTCACTAAATAATGACTTACATTTGAGTTTCAGAATTTATATCCTCCAGAAAATGCATACTGATGCAAATCATATTATTCTAGAAACCTTTTAAGTTTATAAGAGCAATATTTAAAATCTGTCTGTATTTTTGGGTCTTTGCCCCTCCATTATTTTAGACTTTGTCCCGACTTCTTGCACTAAGAGGCTGAGAGATGTTCTTAAGAGAAAAGCCACATAGTTACTCTGTCACTTATTTGACTGCGGTTTTACAGCCAATTACTTGAGACAGTTTTACTCCTGTAATATTACAGTCAAAGGCGATTAGTTTGTTTTCAGCTCTCAATGCAGCTGCATTCTCTTATGTCAGGGGCTGTGCTCTGAAGTCTTTTGCCTCACCTGTGTTGGATTCCCAGACTCATTCTTATCAACACAGATAGAATTATTCTAGTGCTCTTAATTACTTTGAGCGAAAGTGTTGTAATTTACTGAAGCAGGACAATCATACAGTTTTAAGCAGACCCCTGCTATACCTTCATTTTTACGTGACCTTTTCTGTGGTTACTTGTGCAGTTTATTGGTAGATTGTACATATTCCCATGTCTGTTCTGCATGTGGAGGCAATAGACTTCTTAATTGTCCCTATTTTTGCAGCACAGTTCTGATTTAACCCTGCACCTGATGTAAATATTTTTGGAGGTATATCCCTATTTTCAGGCTTGATTTACCCCTTAACACAATTTTCTGAATCACCTCATCATATATGATTTTTCAAATTGTAAAACAACACTGCACAACCAACATTCTAGGAGCACCAATAATATAAAGAGTACACACATCTTACATCTGTTTCTCCTTTTACAGAGGAAAAAAATAAATAACCTGGTGTGATAGAATTTTGCAATACAATTCATTAAAGTCTGTAGATTTTACACTGTCTCTTTGATAATGTGCTTTTATTTTCCATTTTTGTCACTCTTGTTTTTAAAAGTGTATGCTCATCATATTGATCACTGCTGCTGTAGCCTTAAATATATGGGCAAAATGTAACTGCTGAACAGCTTCCAAAGTTTCAGGCCACCTTCCATGCAGTCAAACTGTCAGGCAACTTGAGCTGAGCTGACTAAAAGACAAGTTTGGACGCTAAGCCCTTCAGAGCTTTATTGCCGCCAAAGCGTACACTCCTCTAAAGCTTTTGAGGGTCGATGGCCAGCTTGTGCTTTTCTTTACTGGGTATACAAGTTCCCTGTGGAGAAAACAACACGTCCGTTTTCTTAATTTTGTTGACGTTTTTACTTTCCTTTTCAGGAAAGTTATTTTAAAGCTAAGAGTGTTGCATTGTAATGGATTGTCTAGAGACTGTAACATACTTTTAAATGGAGCGCTCATTTTTTTCTGTCAGTTTAAAAGTGGTGTAAAGTAACTGAAAACATTTTTTTTCTTTGGAGAAATCATTTATTTTTCTTTTGAGGGGCTGGCATGGTGTTTTAAAGTGTCTTTTACAGTATTTTTCTGTCAAAAAAAAAAAACTTTTGTCAACTGGTAGTGCTTACCAGCAATTGCTGTTGTCCTCTCTTGGAAAGAGAGACCATTTTTGTATTAACCATGGGCAAGGGAGAGAGACACACTTGTCAGTCTTGGGAGAGGGAACAGGGAAGGTGTTTCTGTTTTGTCAGAATGCTGTGCACATGCCTGGGGAAGTAGCTGTTACTAGTAGTACAACAGTTGGCCCTATTTGTCCTGTCAAAAAAATAAATAAATAAAACAGAAAATAAAGCATATATCTACTGCTCCTCCTCCTCCATTTTCTTTGGCTAGGAGTAGTTTACTAGGTCTGGCACAGGGCTTAATTCAGGCTATTAATCCAACTTATAAAGTAGTTTCTGGTAAAAGTAAAAGATTCTTTTCCTGAAGAGATTCAAGATTATGAATCAGAACAAGAAAATGCAGGCATGGATACAGGGTGTTTCCTAGCATTTCTGATTCAGACTCATAGGATAGCTCTGTTTCTGATTCTCGCTATGTGTGTGCATGTGTGTGTGTGTGTGGGGGGGGGGGGGGTCTGTTTCTCTGAGACTATTGCTAGAATGTTCCAGTGTTTTCTTTGTGAGAACAGCGAGGTTTCTCAGTCCCTCAGAAAATACTTAAGTTGTTACAAAAGGATTTTTCAAAACCTACACCAATTTCTCCTGCTCTAGTTTAGAGAATGTATGTGTGTTACTACTTGCAATTTTCCTGATACTCAGCCAGCTACCCCTAAAAAAGGTAAATAGGATGTATACATTTCCTCAGTCTTTTTAATTTTTATACACTATTCCCAAACTTTACCCAGCAGCTATAGCTTTAGTTGATCCCATTGCACCTAAGCGCTTAGTTAATTCCAGTCCTGTTCTTTCTGATAAGGATGGGAATTATTGATTGGTGTGGGGAAAAAAGTGCACACTTCTGCAACTTTGATTTTCAGAATTTTGAACTGTCAGGCTCATATGTTAAAGTTTGTTCTGACAAAGTGTGAAATTATGAGAAAATCTGCTTTAAATAACTTAATTGTTTCTGTTACACTGGTCACTACTCATTGTTTACAATGTATATGACTGCTGATTCTTCTTCCAGGGCTAAGTCTAGTGGTATTGTTTTTAGGAGGTTTGCTTAGCCTCCTTCTCAGAACTTCCAAGATGATATTAAAAATTAGATTTTAATTTCTCGATAGTGATTTAATGTTTGGCCCCTGTGCTCCAGAGGTGTTCAGAAAATGTGATGAAAGTGGCAGTAACATTTTTTTCAGCTCTCCTTTTCCAAACTTTCCAAGGAATTTTCTATCTCCTCATCCAATTTTTGGCAAAAAAAAAAAAAAAAAAAAAAAAACAAACAGAATAAACAGTCTCAACACAACAAGGGTAAACAGATGTTTAAGAAGAAATGGGAAGGGTTTTTTAAAAAGAATTCTCAAACCTCCCAAAACCAAGGCTAATCCAACAAGTCTGAATGTCTATTCAAGAGACCTTATGAATCCCTCCCACCCTGGCCCAGTTTTTCTTCCAGAAAGTCTGAATCTCCATTTTTCTGTTTGTCAGCTGATAGTTTCAGACAAATGGGTTCTGAAAATCATTCAAGGTTACAGATGGCAGTAGGAAGAAATTCCTCCTTCCCGGGGGGGGGGGGCATTCTTTAGGCTCCAGATCAGACTCTTGTTTCCGCAGGTCCTTCATCACATGCCATCCCAAGGAGTGATATAACTAGATCTGATGTCAGTCTTCATTTATCCTTGATGTATGGGACTCAGTTCCAAGTGCCTACCCAGAATGCCTCTCTCTTTCTAAATTACCTCAGATCTCATTTGCCGCTCTTCTCGTAAAGACACGTCAGCTGAACTCACCTTGAGCTAAGTGAAAATTTTATAATTTCTTCTACTGCTATTAAAGATTTTTCTAAAGCCTTTCTTCTTTCTGGGCTCCCATCCTTCTTCGGGGGGACATGCTTTTCAAGTTATGGAGAGGGCATTGGCCTCTGCAGGTTCCCAGCTGGTTTCTCCCTCATCAGAGTTTTTTCCCAGGATCTCCTCTGGTCCAGAACTTCCACCAACATCCAGGCCAGGACAGCGAGCACCAAAGCTGCAGGACACCCCTGTACAGGACTCTACCTTTTCCGATTCCTCCTCAGAAGCTACCACTGAGGAGATGCCTCAGATGAGGTCATATACGAGGAAACACCTTGATTCCCTGGAGGAATCTGTCACAGAATACATGGACTTTGGTGATAGGGAGGGTTCCCCCAATCACCCCCAGAAGATGTCTCCTTTGGAGACATTCTTGAAATGTTAAAGCAGAGGAGTGGCTGGAAGCCTCAAGATCCATCCTTAGAGGAGTCTGTGTATTTGCAAGCCTTCGGTGCTCGCCTATCTACCTCTTGTGTAACCCTGCCGGCTGATGATCTTATTAAACTTAATGGACAGTGGGCATGGATGGCTTCTGATTTTGCAGAACCAATCCCCAGGAGACCAGATGAAATCCTTTCAGCTCCAGAGGACCATCAGTACTGGGCCAAAGGTTTAGTAGTAGATGCCATGGTGGTTGTGGTAGCCACCAAGAAGAAACTAGCAGAAGAAAGTTCCACTGTTCATCCCCCTAACTGCGAGTCCAGGGTGATGGACAGCTTTGGGAAGCGGGTCTACACTTCTTCGACCTTTACCTTACAGTCATTGAACTTTATGGCACACTTCACTAGACTTCAGTGGCATCTGATCAAGAAGCTGTCAGATACCCTCATTGGAGTTGTGTCTGATGAGGTACAGGATAAAGTAGCCTCCCAGTTTGCCACCCTGGAGTCTACCGCTAACTCGTCAATGAGGCTAATTGCACATGCAGCCGAAGGGACAACTAGGGCAATGGGTTCAGGCATAGCCATAAGGAGGCATGGCTGGATGCGCTGGTGTGAGTTTGCAGAGTCATTCAGGTCTTCATTCGTCAACACTTCTTTTGACAGATCTTCCCTTTTTGGCCCCAAAGTTAAAGATACCTTAGCCATGTGTGAAAAAGATGGAAAATCCCCATCTGCTGTGGGCATATGTTTTTCCACTCCCCAATGCTCCTATCCCAGGAACCAGAGAAGCAGGAAAATGTAGTTCAAGAAAACCCAAGGGCCTTTTCAGGGCACATGTGGTAATGACTCCCCTCGGGGTAGAGGGGGGAGCTATAATGGAAGACATCAACCATGCAGCAGAGGTGGCCTGCAAAATCAGGGCTCCAGAGATTCCTTCTCAGAGAATCCTTGCCAATGCTCCTGATGGGAGGCCCAATTGCTTGCCTCTGGGGGCAGTCGGGGAAGACTATCTTTGCACCCACTAGCCTGGCAAAAGATAACTACAGAAGCTTGGGTGCTAAGAATCACTACCAGAGGTTGCTATATTCCATTTGAACTTACCCCCCAAACCAGGAAGAAGGATCCTTGATATTCCACCCAATTAGAGGGATCAGGCAGCTCTGGAAATTCAGAAGCTGCTAGAAAGAAAAGAGTCATCCAAGAAGTCCCACCAGACCAGACCAGATAGGATCCAGATTCTACTCAAGGTTCTTTTTGGTGCCAAAAAGACAGGGGACTGGAGACCAATTTTGGATCTCAGCTTTCTGAACACATTTGTTCAACAGACAAAATTCTGCATGGTCACTGTTCAGTCTGTTCTTCTGTTCTTAGGAAAAGATGATTGGATGTGCTCTGTAGACCCCCAGGACACATATTACTACATAAAAATGGACAAATGCTCCAGAAGGTTCGTTCGCTTCTGGCTGGGAGCCAGTCATTATCAGTTCCGAGCCCTGCCTTTTGGTCTCACAACAGCCTCCCCAGGTGTTCATCAAATGTATGACAGCAGTAGCAGCTCACGTGAGACTGCATGGATTCCAAGTGTTTCCATTTCTGGATGACTGGCTCCTTAGTGCCCCCACCAGACATATACTCGAACAGACAAGAGATTTCATCCTATGCATTTGCTGTTGCCTAGGTTTAACGGTGAATCTCGCCAAATCTCAACTATGTCCAACCGAACAATTGGAATTCATAGGAGCCTTCGTGAATACAGCCTCTTATATAGCCTCCATTCCTACTCACAGACTGCAGAAAATAAGATCACAGGTAGACATTATTCTCTTCAATGATGATGTTCCCACATTACTAGTTCTACAGGCACTGGGATCCTTGGCAGCGGCCATCACATTAGTACCGCTAGCAAGGTTCCACATGAGAATCCTACAGTGGCTTCTATCCTCCCAGTGGTCTATCCTCACTCATCCTCTGTCTCATCTCATCCGAATTACCAATCATTGCAAGGATTTATCTTGGTGGATGGAATCCAAGTAAATTATTTTGGGCAGGCCATTTGTTACACCCCCTCCCCAGGCCGTAGCAGCCATGGATGCCTCCCAGATGGGGTGGGGGGGCATTTTCAGGGAAGGACTGTCCAAGGCACTTGGTCCCCAATAGAGGCCAATCTGCATATCAGTGTTTTGGAACTGAGGGCAGTTATTTTATTGTTGCAAGCCTTTCAAACTGTCCTCCCTCTAGGAACGATTGCAGTTCAGTCAGACAACATGTCAGTAGTCTGGTACATCAACAAGCAAGGCAGAACCAAGTTTTATCCCCTCTATTGAGAAGCTCTCAGAGTGTGGCTATGGGCAATATCTTCAAACTGCTTTCTGGTAGCAATGCAAATCCCGGGGAGCTCGAACTTGATAGCAGACAAATCGAGCAGATGCATCCTCCTGCCTAATGAGTGGATTCTCAATTCCAGGGTAGCGAAGGAGATTTTCCATCACTGGGATCAGCCTTGCTGTGATCTACTTACATCCCCCAGAACAACAAGTGCAGCAGCTACTTCACCCTAATCCATCGCCAGGCAAAGTCCCCAAGAGATGCTGTCCTTCACGATTGGCCCTCAGGACTACTTTAAGCCTTTCCTCCTGTTTCTCTAATACCCCTTTTTGTAAAGAAGGTCATAAAGTTGAAGAGCAAAGTGATTCTCATTACCCCATTCTAGCCTAGGCAAGTTTGGTTTCCCTTTCTTTGGTCATACTTACTTCAACATCCCTGGACTCTGGACCTGGATCCAGATCTCCTGTCCCATCCTTAGGGACTAGTTCACCCCAACCTGAAAAACCTCAAGCTTACAGCTTGGTTGCTCCAGTTCCATTGATTGCCAGGTGAAATAATTTATCTTCCCCAGTTCTAAACATTTTGCTAGCTTCCCATAAATCTTCCACAAGGAGACTCTACCTCAGCAAATGGAAAAGATTTTCCTTATGGGTATGCAATAATAAACTTGATCCTTTCTCGGCATCAGTTGAAGAGGTTTTACAATTTTTATCTACGCTGTTCGAACAAGGAGCTTCTTTTTCTACCATCAGAGCTCAACTTGCTGCTATTTCTAATTTCCATAATGGCTTTGAAGGACAATCTTTAATTTCACATAGACTGTGCAAGGTTTTTCTAAAGAAAACATTAATATTAAAGCCTCCTTACAGAGAACCTCTCATTCCCTGGGATCTTACTATGGTTCTGCAAACCTTGGTCCAATTCCCCTTTGAGCCGGTGGCTACCTGTGATTTGAAATTTATTTTCTTAATAGCCATTACATCCACTAGGAGGATTTCAGAGATTTATGCATTATCCTCAACACCTCCATATTTGATTTTTCATAAAGACAGGGTATTGCTTAGTATCAATTCATTCTTTCTTCCAAAGGTCATATCTAAAAATAACATTAATCAATCCATTGAATTGCCTGTATTATTCCCTAATTTTTCCAACAAGGGAGAATACTGCTTATATTTATTGAATGTTCACAGACAATTGTGTTTTTATCTCAACAGAACTAAAGATTTCAGAAAGTTGTACCAGTTATTTATCTCCTTTTCAGGTCCTTCCATGGGTAAATCAGTTGAAAAGGTTACGTTGTCTAAGTGGTTAAAAGAATGTATTACTTTTATCTACAATAAGAAAAACCTCAAATTGACAGCCCACTGCACAAGAGCTGTTGCAACGTATGCTGTTTTCCACTCTAAGGCTTCCATGGACGACGTATGTGCAACCGTGGTGTGGGCTTCTCCACATACTCATTTCAAAATGGATCTGGTCTCCAGGGGAAGAGCATCATTTGGTTCTGTGGTGCTCAGGAATATCTTTCCATAAGGTCTCCCAAGATACAAGGTAGCTGAGGACTCTGTCCCATACGTCAAGGATAAATGAAGATTGACAACATCAGATAAAGAAGTTATGTGTTCACAATAACATTCCATCTGTGTTGTCAATTTTCATTTACCCTTGACACACTACCCTCCATCTCCCTCCTTCAGACTCCTTGAGGAATGGATCACAGTCCTGGTTATTTCTTTCTTCATGTATGACCTTGGACTATAGCCTCTTCAGTGGTTATAATATTACCTTTCCTGATAGCTGTAAACTCGATCTGAGGTAATGTAGAGAGAGGCATTCTGGGTAAAGACTTGGCTTAGGAGTTTTTGGTTCGCGTGAGCTGCTGTAACGGCTGAGATGTTTCTGAGACGTGGAAACAAGTCCCATATGTCAAGGATAAATGAAGATCGGCAACACAGATGGAATGTTATGGTGAGTACATAACTTCTTTTTCAATTTCAGGTGGGGAAGGGTTTTTATTCAAGGATGTTCCTAGTGGCAATAAAAGAAAATTCTTGTAGACCAGTTCTGCATCTTTCTTTCTTAAACCTGTTTGTTATAGTGCCCAAATTCAAAATAATGTTACTTCACAACACGTTACCTCTTCTTCTTCTTTCTAGTTACCTGACAACACCAGGCTTAAAAGAAGCTTATCATTGCATCATTATTCATCCAGACTTCAGATGTTTGAAGGTTTTGCGTGTCTGGATCACATTATCAGTTCTTTACCTTACCCTTTGACCTATGTACCGCACCAAGACTGTTCACAAAGTGTCTAGCTCCAGTTGTAGTTCATTGCAGGCTACAAGTCACCACATTTTTTTCATATTTATACAACTTGAGAAAGATGCAGTGATATCTGAAATCTCTTTGGTCCCAGCATCAACACCCTTTATGTTTTCTAATCCCAGTGCTGGGGTTTGTTAGAAGAGAAATGTTTTGGTGGAGACAGCAGATATCCTTAAATCCAGGTGTACCCTTCTCCCTCCTTGCTCCAAAGCGGTTAGTCGCCACATACACTTCAGACTTTGATTCAGGAACGGTTTCAGGAGGAACAAAAGTGCACTGGGGTGTGGGACACCAAGGTCAGATATTTGAACATAAATATCAAAGAGATGCTTTCCCTGATTAAGGCATTCAACTCTCTGAACCATCTTTGGACCCGGGACCTCTTAAAGGGGTTACAGACAATACCACATATGATACATTAACAAGCAAGGAGGAACCAGGTTGTACTCCCTTTGCAGACTAGCCATGTTAGCTTGGGATATAGCAACACAGTACAGTCTCACTCTACAGGCATCTAACATTCTGAAAGAGCAAAATTGTTTGGCAGACAAGCAGAGCAGGACTAGGGCAGATTTTCACAAATGGAAACTAGATCAGGGGATCTTCCATGATTTGATCAATCTGTGGGGAGTTCCTCAGGAAAACCTCTTTGCAACCTCTCTGAACAATGAATTGGCAAGATTCTGATCGATGACTCCATGCAAGAAGACCTGGAAGACAGATGCCTTTTCTTTTCCTTGGGCAAGAATGTTCCTTTGTGTTTTTCCACCCTTTCCACTAATATCCAAGGTACATCTGAAGATTCAGAAGAAATCCCCAAGGATCCTTATGGTGACTCCCTTCCAGCCCAGGCAACTGTAGTTTTCTCTTCTTTTGGAAATGGTCAGAGGCAATTACCGCAAGCTTCCTCACAGATTGGATCTGCTCGCACAATAACTGAAGTATGTGGTACACACTGACATCAATCAACTTCCATTGACTGCCTGGATGATAGGATCTTTAATTCCTTTTAGACACCTGTTCACAGAGGATGTGCAGCAGGTACTAATGGAGGAAAGAAAGTCTGCTACTAGAAAATTATATATTAGCAAATGGAAAAGGGTTTCTAGTTGGTGGCAATAAAATACCAGCACTCAGTCAGGGCTAGTTGTTCTCTGGGTCTACAGTATTTGCGTGAGTTACTATCCTATGGTCTTACTTATTCCTTTGACAGTTAATTTATCAGGCATTTCAGTATGTCTGCCTATGGATTCTCCTCTTTCAATGCAGTATCACATCATCATTTTCTTGAAAGGGGGTTACATAACAGGCTTCCAAGAAAACTGATGGCCCCTCTTTTGGATCTTTTGTGTTGGAGAAGCTAACACTTGCTCTATTTGAACCAGCTAATCTTGCTGATTTAAAATTCTTAGTATGGAAAACAATTTGATAGTTCTGACCTCTGCAAGAAGGGTATCTGAGTTGCAAGCTCTTATGGTGAGTCAATCCTGTCTAATTTTACACAGTGACAAGTTTTATTTGAAAACTAATCCTTTTATGTCTAAAATGGTATCCAAGTTTACATTAAGCCAAACTAACCATCTCCCTGTTTTCTTTTCTGAACCTTGAAATGAGGGAGAAAGGATACCCCATACCTTGCATGTCCACAGACAACTCTGGTACTATCTTGACAGAACTTAATTTTCAGATCTTCAGATTAATTTTTCATTTTTTGTGAAGGTAAGAAGAAGGGACAATTGGTGTCAGAGTATTTCCAAATGGTTGTCTAAGGCTGTTATTTGTTATATTCACCATTAACAAAACTATTCCAGGCAGGGTCAAGGCCCACTCTACCAGGGCCTTGGCTTTATCTGTGGCTCTTTGGAAAGGGTTGATGTTATGAGGTCCTATCTTACTGTAATTCTTGCTGGATGGGTTCGGAGCCGATTCTCAGCTCAGACTCGGCCGATACTAAAGCTCGAGAGCTTTTACTGGCTCGAGGCTAACCCCTATCCCATGGTGCATCACGTCATTTCCCCATATCTCATTTGCCACGAAAGCTTTGAGGTTGTCTCCTTACTGGCTCATTGGCTAAGTATATATTTTTTCGATATTTGATATTTTTGTCTAATTTTCTTCTATTATTCTATATTAAGAGTTTTACCTGTTACGTGTGTGATTGTTGACAGAGTTTGCTCCCCTGTCCTCTTTCTTGAGGATTGTAGTTGTTTTAGTTAGAGGGCCATAGTTGCCCATTTAAATTAGAGGGCCTTCCTCTCTGAGTGCGAGTACTTCTTTCCTCTGTAAAAAAAAAAAAAAAAAATATATATATATATATGGTTCATATATATATATATATATATATATATATACGGGTCTACTTCATTTGCCCTAACTTCCAATTGACTGACACCCATTTGACTGAAATTTCATTTGACTGACACTTCATTTGACTGACAAGTATTATTGGCAGTCCCCAGAGCACTGTAAGGCAAGTAAATGGAATATGTCCCCTTCCCCACTGTAGTGCGACCCTGGAGTTAAACTATATAGTTGGGGGGGGGTGCAAATTAAGTAGACCCATATATATATATATATATATATATATATATATATATATACATACATATATATATATATATATATATATATATATATATATATATATATATATATATATATATATATATATAATTCTTCTTCCTTTGTTAGTGGTACTTTGCCGTGTTGTTATTGTATTGCATTGTTCTCCTTATTACCAGGAAAATGTACAAAGATAAAGACAAAGATCATAAAGAACACCGCCCTTCTGGGTTTAAAAAATGCGACAAGTGTTCTCAAAAAATGTCTTTAACTGACAGTCACACCAGCTATGTGTACTGTCTTGGACTGGCTCATTTGCAAGAACCCTGTACTTTGTCATGCCTTTAGTACTAGGGTTCTTAATGAAAGAAAAAGAAAACTGATAGACAGGGGTCTTATGACTAGTTCCTTCCAGAAACAGCTGGAACTTGGTCAGACAGTTCCCAAAACTCTGAAAAGAAAATCTCCATTGGTTCCAGCTTCAGAACCATCAAAGAAGTCTAAAGTAACAGAGCCGAGGAGTTCTGGCTGCGATTCCGCTTCTTCTGTCTCGGTGCCGTGTGTACTTCTGTGCAGAGACAACCTTCTATATTGAGACACTCACCTGTTTTGGATCTCATCTCACCAACCTTGAGATTTCCTATTTTGGAAAGGAGGAGATCCCCTTCTGTCTCCACCCATTCCTCCAGGACACTTTCTGATGAGGATATCGAGCAGGTGGTGAAGAGGCTGCTCTGTGACTCGGCACTGGCTAAAAAGTTAGCTCTTCCGGACCCAAAGGCTTCGGAGCCATCCCATCTCCAGGCTACTGCTCCTCCTCTGACTGCTTCACTCCCGGAGTCAAACACTTTGGGTCCTTCAGTGCTGGATCTTTCGGTTCCGAGAATTCTTCCTGCTTCCTCAGAACTGATAACTCTATCCTCATTCGCTCAGTCTGGAGCCAAGAGGCCTGGGAGCCGACGCTCTCGGGTCGACTACGAGAGGGATAGTCACCCAGATTTTCCTTCGGACCTGACCCTCCCTCTCAGTGCTTCAGCTCGACTGAGCTCGGTTCCCACGTCTGCTTTGGAACCTGTCCCTCCGGCTCGAAGCCGACCTTCTGTTTCCTCGGAGCACAGGTCTTCTTCGGAGCGGGGCGGTAAGGCCTTCAAAGCAATAGAGAAAACTTTATCCAGTGAAAAAACCCTGCCTTTGGACCCAGTGTCCCTCCAGCAGCCGGTTACAATCTCTTCTGCCCCACCTGCCCTTCAGTGCAGGGAACCAGAGACTCAAGGAGCCCCCATTGGAGGTGTAACCAGATTATCCCACTGGAGAGGTCCCTCAGAAAATACTTTATAAGAGGAAACACATCAACTCACCTGAGTCTGTCATGTCAGACACTGATTTGGATGAGTCAGAAGGGTCCCCAAGATCCCCCTCTGAGGATGTCTCTTTTGCAGGTATCCTTGAAATCCTTAGACAGAGGGGTGATTGGAAGACCTCTAACCCTACTGAGGATGAATCAGTGTACCTTGAGGCCTTTGATTCCCAAACTTCCACCTCCTGGGTACACCACCATATGACCCAACTTTTGGGGGTCATATCCCGGAAAGCTTGGACCTCCCCGGACACCATGGAGCCTGTCCCAAGGAGGCCAAACAAATTTATGACCGCTCTGGAAGACAAATCTTTTCTTTCTAAGAGAGTTCCTGTGGATGCTATGGTGGTAGCAGCAGCCACGAAAAAGGAGTTGTCAAAGACATCTTCAAATATCCATCCTCCTAATAAAGAGTCTAGGACGATGGATAGGTATGGAAAGCGTACCTTCTCTTCAGCGGCATTTACCTTACGATCACTGAATTACCTGTCTCATTTTACTAGACATCAAAGGGATCTCCTGAAAGAGTTGGGAGATACCCTTCAGGGTTCAGTAACTTTGGGATCCACGGACAAGGTATCTGTGCAGCTCTCCACCCTTACATCTATTGCCAACTCCTCCATAAAGCTGATTTCCTATGCAGCTGACAGAGCGAGTAGGGCAGCCGCAGCAGGAATTTCTCTTAGGAGACCTTCCTGGATGCGTCTATGCAACTTTATGGAATCCTTTAAGTCTTCCTTTACCAACGTCCCCTTTGATGGTTCAACTCTTTTTCCACCTTAGGTAAAAGAGACTTTGACCAGGTGTGATCAGGAAGGGAAAACCTTATCTGCTGTCGGAATCTGTTTCTCCCTTCCTTCCAGACCCTATCCCAAGGGTCAAACAAGAGGGAAAATGTGGCTCCGTAAATCCCAATAAGGTTTCCCTCAGGCACAAATCAACCCTCCCCTAGAGGCAGAGGGGGAGGGTATAATGGAAGATGCCATGCTCGCGACAGAGGAGGCCCGCAACATCAGGGAGATAGAGATGCTTTCTCTGATTGTCCCTTCCATCGCACCTGAGGGGTTGCCTGACTGTCCATCTCTGGAGGCAGTCAGGGGTCGTCTCTCACTGTACCCAAGCACCTGGCTACAAATTTCCCAAGATCATTGGGTACAAAACATAATTTCCAGAGGTTACCTCATTCCCTTTCTTTCTGATCCTATGGTAAATCGGTCTTTACCAGATGTGCCACCCATTCAATTAGACCGTGCAACATCAGAGGTCATCTCGTTGCTTCAAAAAAGAGTCATCCAAGAAGTCCCCACAGAGCAAATAGGATCTGGAACTTACGATTCTTTTTAGTTCCAAAAAAGTACGGGGACTGGAGGTCAATTATAGATCAAACTCAACAAATCTGTAAAAAAATCGAAGTTCCATATGATCACTCTGCAGTCAATTTTTCCCTTTATCGAGAAAGACAATTGGATGTGCTCCATAGATCTTCAGGATGCGTACTACCATATCAAAATGGACAGGCGCTTCAGAAGACATCTATGCTTTTGGCTGGGAGCCAGTCATTTTCAATTTCTAACACTGCCGTTTGGCCTCACTACAGCCCCCAGAGTGTTAACCAAATGCATGGCATCAAGGATTCCAGATGTTTCCATGTCTAGACGACTGACTCCTCACTGCTACCACCAAACAACAACTAATCGGAGCTAGGGATGAGACTCTATCCTTGTGCGCCAGATTAGGGATTACAATAAATCTAAAAAATCTGCCTTATCTCCATCACAGCCCATTGTCTTCTTAGGCTCAGAAATAGACTCAACCACCATGACAGCAAAACTGACACCAGAAAGAATAGAATCGTTGCACAACCAAGTCAGATTCTTGCTGAAAAAAGACAAAATACTGGCCAGGATAGTGCTTCAGGTTCTAAGGACTATGGTTTCCACCATTCTCTTAGTTCCCCTAGCCCATCTACACATGAGAGTACTTCAGTGGCTACTGTTTGCCCAGTGATCAATGCAGAATCTCTCCTTGTCTCACCTAATACTCATCACAAACTCCTGCAAGAAGGATCTGACATGGTGGTTACATACGGCTCAGCTTCATCTAGGCCGTCCACTTGCCCCCCCTCAACAGAATGCAGTCTTGACAACAGACGTTTCCCAGATAGGGTGGGGGGCATTATCTGGGAATGATGGTCCAAGGTATCTGGCAGGATCACCAGAACCACTTGCACATAAATGTTCTGGAGATGAGAGCGGTGCTATACGCGTTGCAAGAACTTCACAGTTCTCTTTCCACTGGGACAATTGCGATTCAGTCAGACAATGTCTGTAGTGTGGTACATAAACAAGCAAGTGGGGACCAAATCTTACCCACTTTGTCGAGAGGCACTAAGAGTATGGAAATGGGCGATGGACACTCAACGCTTTCTGGTAGCAATACACATTCTGGGGAAGTCCAATGTGATAGCAGACAAACTGAGTCGAACAATTCTGATGCCTCATTAGTGGTCCCTGAATACAGAAGTTGCAGAAGAGATTTTCCAAAAATGGGGCCAGCCTTGCTGCGACCTATTTGCCACGTACGTGAACACCAAATGCAGCGACTACTTTGCCCTCATTCCCCATCCGAGGAGGTCACCCAGGGATGCTCTGGTCCACAATTGGCCTCCGGGACTCCTTTATGCTTTTCCACCCTTTCCTCTCATACCAAAAGTGATTCAGAAAGCAAAACTGTTGAAGAGTACCCTGATCCTCATTGCTCCTTACTGGCCTCGCCAAGTGTGCTTCCCCTTCCTATGGCCATATCTCTTGGAAAAAACATGGATTCTGGAACCATCTTCAGACCTCCTGATTCATCAGCCAGGACAGTTCCATCCTACCGTCCAACCCCAGAAATTGACAGCATGGCTGCTCCAGTTCCAAGAATAGCCAGATTTATTTCCCTTTCTCCTACAGTTGAACACATCTGATTTCTTCACACAAACCTTCCACCAGGAAATTATATTCCAGTAAATGGGAAAGGTTCTCCATTTGGGCAGCTAACCAAGGCATAGATCCCTACTCAGCTCCCATGGAGTCTATTTTGTCCTTCCTTGCATCTATTTTTCAAGAAAGAGCTGCAGCTGCTACCATTAGAGTTCAGTTAGCTGCCATCTCTAGTTATCATTTTGGCTACATGAGAAATCCAGGTATGTCCCATTCTTTATGCAAAACCTTTTTGAATGGAGTCCTCCTTCTCAGACCTCCAAGCAGGCAACCACCAGAGCCCTGGGACCTGAACTTTGTTCTCACCTCTTTGATTTCTCCACACTTTGAACCATCTTCTTCATCCGACTTGAAATTGTTGTCTTGGAAGACATTCTTCTTAGTTGCCATAACATCTGCTAGGAGAGTTTTAGAATTGCAAGCCCTCACCATTCAACCTCCTTATATTATTTTTAACAAGGATAGAGTCTCCCTCATAACTAATCCTTTTTTTTCCCTAAGATATGTTCAGAACATAATCTAAACACAACTATCGAATTACCAGTATTCTTCCCAAATTACAGTAACAAATCAGAATACAGACTACACCAATTAGATGTCCACAGAGTTCTCCAATTTTACCTGCACAGGACTAAAGATTTTCGAAAATTGTTTGTTTCCTTCTCAGAAAAAAATGAAGGCTTGGCCGTCTCTAAGGTCACTTTGTCTAAATGGCTTTCAGACTGCATCTCATTTGCGTACAAAACTGCTGGGAAACAACTACCTGCTAAAGTAAAAGGCCATTCAACCAGGGCAATATCAACTTTATATGCCTTTAGATCAAAACTCCCAATTGATACCATTTGTGCAGCAGCTACTTGGGCAAGACCTCATACCTTTGTCACTCATTACACATTGGATTTGGCCTCCCGGGACAGGTCATCCTTTGGGTCCACTGTGCTGAAGAGTCTGTTTGCATGAGCCACCCAGGATAAAGGTGTTAGGGATGCTGTCCCATCCAGCAAGAATTACGGTGAGATAGGACTACATAAAGAAGTTGTGTACTTACCATAACATTTCATGTTTGTAGTTCATCTCGCCTGCATTCTTGCGTCCCACCCTCCTTCCCCCTTCCTATATCCTGGAGGAACTGGTGGACTTTCCATTATGCTGTCTGACCTTGTTGTAGTTGTCCGTCCACATGGCATGCATAGTAATACAAAGTATTCTGTATGTATGTGCATATTTATTGATAGTTTGTTACTATTATGTATATAGTTACTTTCTTGTAAACAAGATCTGGGGAATTGCCATGATGTACCATGGGATAGGGGTTAGCCTCGAGCCACTAAAAGCTCTCGAGCTTTAGTATCGGCCGAGTTGGAGCCGCAAATCGGCTCCAAACCCATCCAGCAGAAATGTAGGCGAGATGGACTACAAACATGGAACTTTATGGTAAGTACATAACTTCTTTTTTTTTTTTTTTTTTTTTTGTTAGAGGTATTCCAGAAGCTGCTATTTGGTCCTCTGTACATATTTTTACAAAGGACTATAAGCTTGATTCCTTCTCTAGGTCCAGATCAAACTTTGCTAGGACCATTCTCCAGGGCTTCTGGATTCTTCTCCTTCCACCCACCAAGTGTAGTAAGCTAGGGTAATCTATATAGCTAAAGCCACTGCAGAAGTGATCAATGTGATGAACAGAATATATTTGTATAAGTAAAATTTACCATTGACAGTAAATGTTCAAATGGTCATTGCTTCAGTAGCTGCACCCTCCCTCACCTCCCCTCTTGTTTTCTGGTGTTATTTTTATGCCAGGGTTGTATATTGATTTTTTGTTGTTTCTAGCTTTGTCCTTTTAGGGCTCAAACTCCCTCTGTCTGCTGACAGGAAAGTTGTCTTTTAGTCAGCTCAGCTCAAGCTGCCTGTTGGTTCGGGAGAGTACATGGTGTCCTGATGCTTTGGAAATTGGCCGGCTGTTATATCCTTGACAGGATATAACCCCGTATAGCTAAGTCTACTGCAGCAGTGATCAAGCAAACATCTACATTTATTATAAATTTTACTTACACAACTGTACTTTCTAAGTAGCATCCCACATTCCTAGTAGAAGTGGAAGAGATATGTGCTGTTTGGTGAAGATTGAGATAAGGCACACTTAGTCACAGCCTCTTGACTTTGCATCTGTTATTATTTCTTTGTGTGATGCCATTCATCTTAATAAAAATTATGACATAGATTTGATTTTACTAATATTTCCAGGTAGTGATTTGCCATTTAGTTGTTATGCCCGAAATAAATGATTTTTTTACTTTCATTTGTTAGGAATGTCTATCCTGGAAACCTATTTTCATTAGAGTCACTGAGAATAAATGCAAATTTCCCGAAAAGAAAACAATTAAGAGTTATCTTCTGTCATACGATAGATAAAAAAGGTAGAAAAGTAGTATTTTATATTGTTCCTGGGCATTTAAAGGTAATAAAAACAAACATGGGTAGCTCATTTGCACAGTTGTTAGGTGTCTCACAAACCTTGTATCTCCAGTTTGATCCTTGGCTGGGGTGCCTTCTCTATGGAGTATGCACATTGTCTGCGTTGATATGAGGGGTTTGTTAAGTACTGCTGTTTCCTCAAACATCCCAAGGCATACTGTAGATGAAGTGATGGGCAGCCTTTTATGAGTGAGTGTGTATATATGTGTGCCTCTGATGGGTTGACAACCCAATCAGGATTATTTCACAGCATTGCAGCCATGGATTACCAGGATGAATTGTGGTTTGCACTACCTGAATTGGATTAAGTGGGTTACAGATAATGAATGAATGAATGACGTAAAGCATAAGATTAATTCTGTTTGACCAAATTTAACTATCCCTCCTGTAGTAAGTCATAATAAGAATGTTTAGAATCCTGCTTCACTCAACCTTTGACAGTTTTGCTTATCCTAGATGATCAGGAAAATTTTATATGGCCGCTGGAGATTTTTATGTTTTGAAAAACAACTTGCAACTGAAATGTATTCCACTGATGCTTTACTCTGTAAAGATAATAAAATGGATATGTTTTGGCTCTATTCCTTTCTTAAACTTTTCAAAAATATTGTAAAAAAATTTTTTTCTGGGTGTTGCTATAATGGTTAAGGTGTTTGCCTCACAGACACAAGGTATAGGGTTTGATTCTCACTTATGGCAAAGAAATTGGCTAGGCTTAAAATGGTCCACAGGGGCAGCTACCCCAGTAATTAGCTATGATCTCCATTTTGGTAGAAGGTTCGGTATAAAAGTCTTTGCATCGTAGGCACAGGATATAGGTTTTGATTCTTCCCTTGAGTTGTTGGCTAGGCTTAAAATACCCTTTCATGGCAATTGGCCTGCATGAACCTATGAAGTTGTACTTGCCCTTCCTTCACAGTTAGAGCATGCTTACTTTTGTCTTATTTAACTGTTAGAGTATCCTTTTATGAGGTAAATGTGCTTGTTTTGTATAAATAAGCCAGAGACTAGTTATTGAATTTATAAAATTATGATTTTAAGGGGAAATGCAATGATCTGATGATGTCATTTTCATTCATTCCTCAACTGATGGGTCTTGGATCCAACATCGGATCTGACTTGGATGCTTTTACCGGACTAACGGATCCAGCTGTCGCACTCCTCCCTTTACCCACAATGCCCCAGTCACGTAGTATAACTCAGAGCTTGTTTGTCACCGCATCATTCAGATGCAGATTTCTGTTTTTGAGCATTTGGAGGTTAAGAGATAGAGTTATATCCTCTTTTGTGAAGCTTTTCTATAGTTAGCTTGCTTTCCTTTTCCTGCCTTTACTGTGAGCTAGAACTTTATTTGCTTTTTGACCCATAGTCTTCCCTTCTTTTTCTGTCATAGATTCATAGGTGTTCACTAGGCTAATGACCACAAGGGCCTTCTTATGCCTAGCCGTGCATCCCAAATCTCTGACAAGTTCTGGTACCCTTGATAAGTGTAAGCAGGGGCTTGGGAGATGCAACATTTACAAGAAGGGGCTTGGGAGATTAACCATTTATAGGCTGCCTGTGTCCATTAGAGACATAGGTGCCAAACCAGAGATGAATTTCCTGTTCCCTATCCAATTGTTCCAAGTTACACTTGAATTGGGTTAGGGAAGAACTCTGCTCCATATGGATGAGAGACCTGTTTTAGAGACAGGGTAGTTTTTGGGATACATATCTGTCTCTCCAGCAGGTCCTATTTATATCACAGGCAAGGTATGAATCTTTAGAATGGGTTATTCTGGTGATGTTTGTTTTGCAGGTATGTAGGAGGTCCATCAGAGTGGAGTCTGACAATGCCCTGTATGCCAGACATAGATCTCCCTCAGCAGCTTGTGGGAGACAATACAGGGATAGGGCTTTGAGGATGTGTTAGTTACACCCTGTATTCTTTTAGTGTGGAACCTCTGTGACAATCCACTTGTTTGGATATGCTTGGTTAGGTACATACCAAATGGGGCCCTTTGTTTGGCCTTTCTACTCGTTCAGGGTACTCTCTTGATACCATTGTTGGTATCCTTCCTTCTCCTTTCATACAGAGATGCTTTGAATGCCATTACTGACATTTTTTTTTCTTATTTTCTTCCTTTAATCTGCAAAAAAATGAAAAAGAAAATTTCCTTTTTCAGCCTTTTTTCTTGGTAGTTGGAAATGATCAGCTTCTAATTATAACTGACAAACCTACAAGATTTAAAAAGTGCACCTCCTGTGGGCATTAGATCCCTAACTTGGATGCCCACAAGGAATGTGAATATTGTTTGGGCACTGCCCACTTAGATGCGGATGGTTCAATGTGTTCAATGTTCAGTTTCTGTCCTACGAGTGACAGAAGTAATAAGCTAGTGCTGAAAGATTTGCTTCCTTCTTCTGCTATTTCTATCTCGGCTGGGGCTCCACCCTCCTCTAGTAAAACATACAAAGGAAAGCATGACTTGACTTCTAAAGAAGAAGAGTCCAGGAAACAGACTTGTGATCATTCTCCTCATTCAGCTTTGACTTCTGAGCCACCAGATAAATTTATCAAATCATCAGATCTGACACCTCCCTCAGATCCTACTACATCAAGATGCAAGTGTCCTCAGATCCAAGCTCCTCTTTTCACCCTGGATCCAGTATCTCCTTGGCTCCATTCGCCCCTCCTAGAGGAGACACCTAGAAAATCTTCCATGCCACCCTCTACTATTTTATCCCTTAGGTCTTCTAGGAGTTTGTCTGAGGCAGAGGTAGATAAGTTGATGAAGTCTGTCGGGGCTCAGATTCAGATGGGGGTCTTTCCATCACTGTCTCTCATTGGACCTGTGAGGCTGCCTTCATCTCAGCATCACATCTCTTCTCCTTCTCTGATCTGACCAGTGGTTTCAGAGCCCTTGGGTTTGAGATCTTCAAAGATGTCCTTGTTGGATCCAAACCTGCTTGCTGTTCGACTCTGACTATTCTCCTGAGTCATCTGACTCTGACCTCATCAGAGCAGAAAGATTCTCAGAGCAGAATATTTGCCACCGGGTCTCGGGGGTAGTTAGCATCTACTTTGAGGCTGTCATAGCCATCCTTGCCTCTCGGCTCTTTGGCATTGGATAGCTCAGCTCTGACTCCCTCCTTGAAGTAGGATTCCATGAGGTTATAGCGGTCAGGGCTGTTGGCTTCAGCACCTATTTGACTGCTGTTTCTCCTGGACCTTCTGCCTTTGAGATTGTGGAAAGAGTTTTCTATTTACCCAGAAAAAGGACATCCCTGCCCTCCTTGGATTCTAATTTCCCTCCATTGACTCTGAGCACTTATCCTATTATGCCCTACTCCACTGGGACAGCCACCCCGTACAAGCCTTCAGCTATCTTCTTACAGGACTCCCCAGCTTCTTCCAGTACTTCACTAAACCCTCCCACTGATGAGGTCCCTAGTTAGAGAACATGCAGTAGGAGGTTCATAGGTGTGTACTAGGCTAATGGCCCTGGAGCCTTTACAAGCCTAGGCCATAGAAAATGCCCTGACATCATGCCACCCGACGTTAGTTCCCAGTGCCTCTATCAAGTAGAGCTATTGGAGTGAACCCTAGGGTGAACTTTCTATTACCCATCCACTCATCAAGATTTCTGTTGAAGAGGGACAGCGAGGTGCTCTGCTTGACATGTATGGGAAGTCTATTCCAGAGCATGGGCAGTCTCTGGGTGAGACACCTACCCCTCCAGCATGTTCTGTTATTGTGATAATAAGGTTGAGGTCTCTGGAGCGTGTGCTACGGAGGGATTGGGATTTCTTTAGATGTAGCATTTCTAACAGAGCTGTGTGAGACATGGCTTTGTAAGTCAAGCAGACATCTCCTGGTTTGAAAAAGTTTGGCAGGCGCCAAACGAAAGCGCTTATTTCGATTTGTGGTTTTAAATTTTGCAATTGAACTTCTTGGTCTAGTCCGTTGTTCGTTGATTTTTGGATCGCCTGTAAGTAGGTGATATGAGACCGAGAATAGCTGGAGTCTTTTGAGTCTGTCCTTGTAAAGACATGTGTTTAATGACTAGGATCCTCTTCGTGAGGTACTCTGTGGTCTCTCCAGCTGTTGCAGGTGTCTAGTGAGTACATGGCCAAATGGGGCATTAAACTCAATGATTGATCTAATGAGGGAAGAGTAGAAAGAGACGATGACCTCTTTCTTCCTGGATGCAAAACCCTTGGTAATGAGATGTGGTACATAGAAGGAATTTCTGACAACAGTGGCAATGTGGTGGTCGAAGAAGAGTTTGCTGTCAACCTGCATCCCTAGATCTCTTATAATGCCTTCAGAGTTCAGTGGGCTCCCATCGACGTGGTAATTAGTGGGAACTGAGTTTTTACCGAAGGGGATGACAGATCATTTTTTGGCGTTAAGCTTAAGACCATGGTTTCAACACCAGTCATTGGTCTCAGTGAGGCCTTTCTGTAGGATGTCTGCATCACGTAGAGAGTTAATAATGGCTCCCAACTTGCAGTCTGTGAACTTGGCCAGCCAGAGTCCCTTTGTGTTGGCCTGGACTTCTGTGAAGTAGATGCCGAACAGCAGAGGACCCAGGACCAATCTCTGTGGGACTCCACTCGTGACTGGTCGGCAGCTTGACTTGGAGTCCTCTACTTTCACACTATTTGTTCTATCTGTGAGCCAATTTGCAACCCACTTAGTGATATAAGGGTTGATTACTAGTTTGGTGAGTTTATTAATAATTCCCGAGTGAGGAATGGTATCAAAGGCCTTGGCCAGATCGAGGTAGGCTGTATGCACTGCCCTACATTCATCCACAACCCTGTTGACTAACTCAAAGAAGTCAGCAGGCATGATCTCCCTTTCACATAACCAAATCTGTGTATTGCCGTGGAGGTTCTTGATATAACTATAGAAGGCTTTGATTGTTTTTAGTGTCTGCTGCAATTCTGCCTTCATAGCTGGCTTTGTAGGATTTGATGAGGGATCTCAACTTTTTGTTGAGGCTAATAAGGAAGTTTTTCCAGTCTTGGGACTTCACCTTTTCCTGCAACAGTTTTTTCCTTCTGTTGTAGAGTTCCCTCAGGATTCTGTCACTAAAACACGGTCTCCCAGATCTCCTCATCATGATGTCTCCTTTGGAGAGATACTAGAACTTCTTAAACAGAGAGGTGGATGGTCCTCTAATATTCCTTCCCAAGAGGAGTCGCTGTTTCTGGAGGCTTTTGGAGCTGGCAGGGCTATGTCTTTGTTGATTCCCTTCAGCTGATGTGTTAATTGATCTTATCTCATCCTGAACATGGAAGGAATGTGATGCAATGGAACCTATCTCTAAGAGACCTGATAAGTTTCTAGCTAGGTGGAGGAGGCATTTCTTGGGAAGGACAGTCCAAGGTGTTTAGTTCCTGGAAGAGGCCATTTTCCATGTAAATGTCCTGGAATTGATAGCTGTCATGCTATCATTGCAGGTTTTTCAAGATGTTCTACCTTCAGGAATGATTGTGATACATACAGTCAACATGTAGGTAGTCTTGTATATCAACAAATGGGGGGAGATATATTACACATTGTGTTGAGTGGCAGTGAGAGTGTAGCAATGGGTAATCTCTTCCAGTCGCTTTCTTTGGCAATGCACATACCAGGAAAAAACAACACACTGGCAGACAGACTAAGCAGGTCCATGTTGATGCCTCATGAGTGGTGTATCAATCAAAGTGTGGCAGAAAAGATCTTTCTTCAATGGTGTCAGCCTTGCTGTGATCTTTTTTTTTCTCCACTCAACAAGTACAGCAGGTTCTTTGACCTGGTCCTTCCACAGGGGGAGTCACTTAGTGATGTTGTAGTCCACAATTGATTCTCCGGTGTCCTTTGTGTTTATCCCCCATTTCCTGTAATCCCCAAATTTCTACAGAAAGCATCCCGGTTGAAGAGCACAGTCATCCTCATTGCACCATTTGGCCTCGTCTTGTCTGGTTTCCCTTCTTTGGCCTCATCTTATTTATCCTCCTTAGATACTGGATCCATGTCCAGATCTTTTATCTCACCCAGCAAGGATGCAACATCCAGACATTAATGGCCTCAGGTTAACCGCATGGTTTCTCCAGTTCCGGAGATGGCTAGACAGCTAAGGATTTATTCTCCAGTTCGACAAATTCTCTTATCATCTCAGAAGCTTTCCACTAGTTAAATTTACAAGACTAAATGGAAAAGATTTTCAGTCTGGGTCTTACGGAAAGATTTGGATCCTTACTCCACCCCAAACTCAGCAGTTCTCAACTTTTTGACTTGCATTTTTAACAACAGGGTGAGCTACTTAACTACTAAAGTTCATCTAGAAGCCATTTCAGATTTGCATTCAAGAGAGAATTGTTCTTCACTGACTTCCTCAAGATTATGCAAGGCCTTCCTTAAAAGTACCTTTTTACTCAGGCCCCTGGTTAAAGATCCTACCCCTCCTTGGGATTTGAATATTCTCTTAAAGGCTCGTACCCAACCTCCCTTTCAGCATTCCGCTAAGATTGACTTTAAGTTTTTGTCCTGGAAAACAATTTTTTCTGTTCCCTATTACTTCTGCTAGATGAGTATCTAAACTCCAAGCCCTCTTTAAAAGACCTTTATACTTGATCTTCCATAAAGATATAGTTTGTGCACAAACCCATCCTTTCTGTATAAGGTAGCTTCCAAATCCAACTTAAATCAGGTCATACATTTACCTGTGTTCTTCCCTAAATTTTTCAAACAAAGGAGAATATATGCTGTGTCTTCTGTACATACATTGGCAGTTGAAGTTTTACTTACACAGAACCCAGGATTGTAGAAAATTTGATCAGTTGTATTTCTCTATAATAACAAATTGGATAAAGCAGTTTCTAAAGTGACTATAGCCAAATAGTTAACTAATTGTATATCCTTTGTCTATAAAGAAAGAGGTTTAGCTTTACCCAACCCTAAAGCACATTCCACAAGATCTGTAGCCACCTGTTTGGCCTTTTGATCAAGAGTGTTCATAGACAATATTTGTGCAGGTGTCACTTAGTCCAGTGTTTGTACCTTTATTTCTCATTACAAGTTAGACATATTATCCAGAAATAGGGCAGCATTTGGTTCCGCTGTACTCCGGAATATCCTTCCATGAGGACCTCCTAAGGTACATCCAGCTGGGGATTCTGTCCCATGAGATGAGGAATGGATTAATATGACATCAGATACAAAAGTTATGCATTCACCATGGTCATGCATCTGTGTTGTCCATTTTCATTCTTCCTCAACTCTCCACCTTCCAGTCCCCTTCCATCGTTCCTAGTATGGCCTAAAGTATGTACTTTTGGGAACTCACCTGTTTTTTGCTTTGAGCTCCAGCCTTTCTGTATGTCTTTAACTTGTTTCTTTATTATAGTAGGGTATCATGTATACATTATCATTGGGGTAGCAAACTTGATGCAGGACACTGGGGCATTGTGGGGAGCTCAACGGTTGTATCTGTGAATCTAGTAAAAGTGGCTGAGTCGGATCCAGTATCGGATCTGAGACCTCAGTTGCGGAAGAATGAAAGCAGACAACACAGATGTATCATTATTGTGAATACATAACTTTTGATCTGAAGTTGTTAATCTTCTTCCTTTTCATCACTGATGGGTTCGGTCCTGAGCCCTCGGAATCAAGTTGGCCTAATACCAAGCTCGCGTACACCAAAAATGCTTGGGATAAGCTGCTACCCACAATGCCCTGCTCCTAGTTACCTCAGATCTTGTTGCCGCGCAGCCATATAGCAGCATTTCACCAAGTTCTCCAGCTAAGTGTTGCATTTTTTCAAAATTTACTGTATTTTGTAAGTTTTTTATCCTAAAACTCTTCTATGTCTTATTATCTTAACCAGCTCTACCCACGGGTATCCTCTTCTTACCATTGCTGGTAAACACCCTTCTTTACCCTTGTGGTATTCTTAATACCATTGTTGGTATTTTTCTCTTTTCCTTCCTTTCTCTATCCCTTTTTGGATTGTTGACTCAATATATTTAGTATGTCTAAAAAGAAAGGGACTTCGGGGTTTAAATATTGCACTTCCTGCAATGATAAACTCCCCAATTGTGACCTGCATGATGATTGTGTATATTGTCTGGGGGTTTCCCACTTATCTGTGAAACCTCCTTGTCAGATTTGTGTCAGTTTCAGTCAGCAAACGCTGAATGAAAGAAAAAATAAACTTACTTTGAAAGGCCTGCTTTCTTCTCCTTTTTCTGAGGCTCTTTCTGTGTCAGAGGTCTCAACCCCTCCATCAAAGGACAAAAAACGTCCTCATTCTGACCCCTCTTCACCGGCTGGTGATAAGGGCAAACCTCATAAGCATAAGGCCCACAAGTCTTCTACGGAGCACAAGGTTGCCTCCTCGGCTCCGAGTTCTGCTCCAATGGTCTGTGCAGACATTTCAATGACTTCCACATCGGCACCGCCCACGGCACTGAATGCTACGGTTCCCAAGTGTGATTTCAGCTCCAGCCTTATTGCCTGCTATTACCTCAGCACTGACGTCACCCGTCTCTGTTCCGAGATCGGTACCGACCACTTCTTTGGAGCTGATAATGACTTCCACTCCAGCTATTCCCTCGGCTCTGAGCCCTTTCTCGGCACCGATAATCCCCCTTTTGCCTGTTTTGAAACTGGAATCCTCGGTGCCGACTTTTCCTACACCACGGACCCAGTACTCCCCATCTTTGGATCCATTTTCAGGACTAGCCTTTAGCCCCTTTTTTGACTGACCTGACTCCCCCTCAGGAGTGTCAGTAAGGTCCACCAGGAGTCTATCTGAATTGGATGTGATGCGCCTGTTCGATCAGCTGCTGACAGCCAGAGGGATTACATATTTTCCTAAAACCCATCCCACTCCAGGTTTTGGGTCCATTGCCCCCATGACTCACACATATTTTCCTCCCTTGGACTCTTTGGTTCCGAGGCCCATAGCTCCAATGTCTTTGGGAGGAATCCTCTCCTCGGCGCCGACAGTGACCTTCTCTGAGGTTCCGAGGCCCCTTTGGGTTTTGGTTCCTTTGAAACCACCTTTTCCTCAATCTCATGCTTGGGGGGTGGAACCCCCAGCTCCAGGTACGGTTCCAGTGGTTTCATTGATTCCATCTTTGGATACGGGGGCGACACCTGCCCCCGGTTTTGCTTGAGGCTCCGTCCCTGGGAGTGGGCCATGCAGAGTGTGACCCCAGTTCCGAGATTGCCTTTTTTGGTTCTGGGCTCCCATTCCTCTTCGGGCGGGCCTGCCTTCCGGGTGATGGAGAAGGTGCTTGCTTCGGGAAGCGCTCCTCCCATGTCGAACCTTCCCCCTGCCCCTTCTGAGCTGCAGCTATCACAGGCCACCTCTCCAGGACACTGAGAGTGCAAGCCTCAGGAAACCCCTGTACAGGGTAACTTCTTTTCTGAGTCTTCTTCAGACACTCCCACTGAATAACCACCTCGGAAACAGACGTGTAAGGGGAAACACATGGACTCCCTGGAGGAGTCCCTCACTGAGGATATGGACTATGATGATGGGGAAGGGTCCCCACAGTCACCCCCCTGATGATGTCTCCTTTGGCGACATCCTGGAAAATTTGAGGTAGAGGGGTGACTGGAAGCCCTCTAACCCTTCCTCAGAGGAATCCGCATTCCTGCTGGCCTTCCGCTCTCAGCCCTCTACTTCTTGGATGACCCGCCCCCCGCCGATGAGTTAGTCCAGCTAATCGTGCAGCAGGGGTGAAAGAACCCTGATACCATTGAGGCCATTCCCCAGAGACCAGACAAGATACTTTCCCTTCCAGAGGAACAGCCCCATTGGTCTAGAGGCTTACCAGTAGACACTATGATGGTGGTGGCGGCTGCCACAAAAAAGGACTTTGCGGAGGAAAGTCCTACTGTCCATCCTTCCAACAGAGAGTCTCAGGCAGTAGAGAGATTAGGGAAGTGAGTTTTTGCTTCAGCGACCTTTGCTGTCAGGTCTCTGAATTATTTGGCACATTTTATTTGGCTCCAAAGAGATCTCATCTCTGAACTCTCTGGAATACTCGCTGGTCAAGTTTTTGATGGGGCACGAGATAAAGTTGCTTCTCAGCTTGCTACCCTAGAGTTGATCTCCAACTCGTCCATGAGGTTGCTGTCCCACGCAACCAAAGGGGCAGCTAGAGCTGTGGGTGCATGTGTAGTTATGAGACGCCACACCTGGATGCGCATTTCTGACCTTGCAGACTCCAAGTCTTCCTTCTTGAATGACCGCATCGAACCGTTCACTTTGTTCAGTTCTAAAGTGAAGGACACGTTAGCCAGGTGCAAGCAGGATGGGAAAACCTCGTCTGCCATTGGCCTACGTTTTTCCAAACCTCAGCACTCTTTCTCCAGGAACCAGAGGAGTGGAAAATATGGCACAAAAAATCTCAAGGCCCTTTCCTTAGTACATGTGGTGAGGATTCCCCCTGAGGCAGAGGGGGTTCCAATAATGGAAGACGCCCCTTTAGGGGCAGAGGGGGTCCCCAAAATCAAGAATCCAGGGATTCTTTCTCCGGACGACCTTATCGGTGCTCCTGAAGTGCTGCCCGATTGCTTTCCTCTGGAAGCAGTTGGGGCTCGTTTTTCTCTGCACCAAGCTGCCTGGCACTCTATTACAAACGATCAGTGGGTGCAGAGAATAATTTCCAGAGGTTATTACATCCCTTTAATCTCTTACCCAAGACCTCCAGAATGCCTTCCCGATGTTCCACCCAGACAAAGGGAAGAAGCAGCTTCAGAAATAAGAAAGCTGTGTCTAAAATGAGTCATCCAGCAAGTCCCCCCCAGACCACTGCGGATCCAGTTTCTACTCAAGATTCTTTTTGGTGCCAAAAAAGACCAGGGACTGGAGACCCATTTTGGATCTCAGCCAACTAAACAAATCAGTAGTTCAGACCAAATGCCGCATGGTCACGATACAATCCATTCTCCCATTTCTTCGGAAAGGTGTGTGGATCTGCTCGATAGATGTGTGGATGTGCTCGATAGATCTCCGGGATGCGTATTACCACATCAGACTGGACAAGTGCTCCAGGAGTCTCCTTCACTTCCGGCTGGGAGCCAACCATTACCAATTCAGAGCTCTGCCATTCGGTCTCTCGACGGCCCCCAGAGTCTTCATGAAATGCCTAGCAGTGGTAACAGCTCATCTGAGACTTCAGGGATTCCAGGTGTTTCCATATCTAGATGATTGCCTCCTCTCCACCCCCACCAAGCGCCTACTGGTCATGGCCCTCTGCTACACTGTAGCAATGGCAGAGTTTCTAGGCATCACAATACACTGGGAAAAATCCAACCTTCATCCTACCCAACAATTGGAATTTATAGGGGCAGCATTCAATACTCAAACAAGCCAAGTCTCCCTCCCTCCTCACACACTTCAGAGATTAAGATTACAAGTACAAGTGATACTCTGTTGAAGGAAGGTATCTGCAAGGGAAGTTCTACAGGCTCTGGGGTCTATGGCGGCAGCCATCCCGATTGTCCCCCTGGCAAGATTGCATATGAGACTATTACAGTGGCTCCTTTTGTCCCAGTGGATATCCAATCTCCATCCTCTAAACTCACAGATCCTCATCACCAATTCCTGCAAACAAGATCTCCTCTGGTGGATGAGAACAGATGAAAATCTTTGGTGCCGCCCTTTCCAGACTCCCCAACCCAATGCCACAGTGACCACAGACGCTTCCCTGACAGGGTGGGAGGCCACTTCCAGGGAAAGGCAGTCCAAGGCACGTGGTCCAACTTGGAGATCAACTTGCATATCAACGTCCTGGAGTAAAGAGCAGTGCTGTTAGCATTGCAAGCACTTCATCTGCTCCTTCCTTCGGGAATGATTGCAATCCAGTCAGACAATATGTCTGTCGTCTGGTACATAAACAAACAGGGAGGGACCAAATCCTACCTCCTATGTTGCAAGGCCATGAGAATTTGGCATTGGGGATCGCTTCCAACTGCTTTCTAATTACAATGCATATCCTGGGGAGCTCCAACATGATTGTGGAACAGGCTGAGCAGATGCATCCTCCATCCACATGAGTGGTCTCTCAACCCGAACGTGATGGCAGAAATCTGCAGCCATTGGGGCCAGCCTTGCTGCGATCTTTTTGCTTCCCCCTCCAAACAAAAATGCAGCAGCTACTTTGCCCTCTTTCCCCCAGACAGGGAATCACTGAGAGATGCTTTGACTCACGATTGGCCCACGGGTCTCCTCTATGCTTATCCTCCGATACCTTTGATACCCCTATTTCTAAAGAAAGCAATTTCGTTGAGATGCAAAGTAATCTTAATTGCCCCTTTCTGGCCTTGACAAGTGTGGTTTCCCTTCCTCCAACCTCACTATTACAACCTCCTTGGATCCTGGACACTCGTCAGGACCTGATATCTCACCCACAAGGGCTGACTGCCCCAAATCTGTCCACTCTCAAGCTGACAGCTTGGTTTCTCCCCTTCCATTAGTCACCAGGCTGGAAACCCTATCCTCACCTGTCCGCAATATTATTCTGGCCTCCCATAAACCATCCACCAGAAAACTCTACAGAGACAAGTGGAAAAGATTTGCTATCTGGTCTAATAATCAGATGCTAGATCCTTTTTCAGCTCCTACAGCTGCTATATTCCAGTATCTTTGAGTTTTTTTTGACAATGGGGCATCAGCTTCTACTATACGAGTCCATTTAGAAGCCATTTCCAATTTCTACAATGGTTCGGATGGTGTCCCTCTTCTCCACCCGACTTTGCAAGACCTTTCTCAAGGGAGTTTTCCATAGCAGACCTCCTGTCAGGCAACCTGTTGAGACATGGAATCTCTCTCAGGTTCTACAGTCTCTCTCTCTATCCCCCTTTGAGCCTGCTGCGACATGTGATCTAAAATTCCTGTCTTGGAAATCTTTGTTTTTGGTAGCGGTCACATCAGCCAGACATATATCTGAGTTACAAGCCTTATGCATCAATAGCCCATATCTAATCTTACATAAGGACAGAGTATCCCTTCATAATCACCCACTCTTTCTCCCCAAAGTGGTTTTCGACTTTTCTGTTAACCAGTCCATTAAGCTCCCTGTGTTTTTCCCAAATTATTCCAACAAGGGAGAATACTGCCTACATTCATTGGACATACATAGACAACTACATTTCTACTTGAACAGGACTAAGTCCTTTCGCAAGTCGGACCAACTTTTCATTTCCTTTTCTGGCCCAAGAATGGGATGCGCTGTATCAAATGTTACTTTATCAAAATGGCTCAGAGATTGCATTACTTTTTCTTACTCCCTTGCGAATTAATCTAAATCTGTTAACATCAAAGCTCATTCAACTAGGGCCATTGCAGCTTCAGTTGCCTTTCACTCCAGGGCTTCCATGGATGACATTTGTGCAGCAGCCATTTGGGCTAAACCCCATACCTTCATCAAACATTACAAATTGGATTTGGTCTCCAGGGGAAGAGTGGCCTTCGGCTCAGTGTTTCTCAGGAATGTTCTTCCATAAGGGCCACCCAGGTTCTCCAAGTAGCTTGGGATTCTGTCCCATCAGTGATGAACAGGAAGAAGGTTAGCAACTTCAGATAAAGAAGTTGTGTCTTACCATAATGTTCCATCTGAGTTGTTGATCTTCTAGTCATCATACCCTCCCACTGTCCCCCATCCAAAGGCTCCTGGTGGATCTTCTGGGTCCTTGTGGTGTTTCAGGGTTTCTGCGCAGAAATGGCCTCTGTTTTCTTCTATATGTTGCATGCAAACTCGATCTGAGGTAACTCAAAGAAGGGCATTGTGGGTAACAGCTTAGATCAAGAGTTTTTGGTGTACGCGAGCTTGGTATTAGGCCGACTCGGTTCCGAGGGCTCAGAACCGAACCCAACAGTGATGACTGGAAGAAGATCAACAACTCAGATGGAACGTTGTGGTAAGACATAACTTCTTTTTTATCACTTCCATCCACCCTCAACTGATGGGTCTTCAGGCACTCTCCAGACCTTTGGATCCCTTACCCATAATTCCCCCTCCTAGCTCTGATTTGCTTCAGAACTCATTTGCTACTCAAATGCTACAGATGCAGATCTGTTGACTCAGTGCTTGTGGAAGGTTTAGGCACAGGTAAGTGATATATTACTTTTCTTCCCCCCCCCCCCTCCCGTAATATTCTTTCTTTTTGCCTTCTGTTCTCCAATATCAAATAAATAAATAAATAAAACTTTTGTATTCATTCTCTCTTAGAGAGTTAGTTATTTCCCAACCATTCTTTCTGGCTTTCAAGTAGCTGTTAGTATTAATAGTTTTTTTGCAGTTCTGTGCCTTATTGTTATTGTCATTCTCAGTTTTGGTGGTTTTAATGTTTTGGGGATTTTAGTGCCAGGTTGTCAGATAAGCCATCCAGATTTAAGAAATATGTCACTTGTGTGCATAAAATCCTTCTCCACAAGATGCCCATTCTAAATGTGTTTATTGTTTAGGAGCTTTGCACCTGGAAGGGAATTGCTCAGCCTGTGGTGCCTTTGGGGCCAGACCTTTGATGAACTGGCACTCCAAACCTGCACTTAAGGGGTGTCTCCCTGCCACTACTGGAAAAGCTTTCCCCTCTCTATCTTCCATCATCTTCTTACCCTTCATCAAAGATGGTTTCAGAAAAGAACAAACAGGAAAGATCTACGGACAAGGAACAAAGAAAGACAAGGAATGAGAGAACGAGAAAAAGAAAGAAAAAAGCTCCTCTGTATCGCTCAAGTCGATCTGGACTGGCTTCAAAAGCTTTCAAACTGTTGGATCCATCCTCGGTTCCAGAGCCTGTCAAAGTTAAGTCTCCTACCCTGCCTGCCATTCATAAGACCCAGATTCTTCCCGGCACCTGTTAGTCCCAAGCTTAGCTCACCTTCCTTGCAGGAAAGATCTTTCCAAAGGGTGTCAAGACCATCTTCCATGGCTTTTTCTCTGAGATTGCTGTGGTCCTTCAGAAGACTTTCTGAGGCTGATGTCAGCAGAATGATAAGGACATTTTGAGGACCCAGATCTAGCTGAGGGTTCTCATGGTTCTGACTTCTAAGGGTTTGAACTTGTCCCTTCCTCTCCATTGATTTTAAGACCTTCTGTGATCTGACCTTTAGATTCAAGGTCCTGGATCTGTGTGGACCTCGAGGAATGTCCATCTTGGAAAAAAAGGACTGGACCTCTTCCACTCTGACTACATTTGTGAGCCAGTTGATCACGAATTGCTTTGGGTAAGAGTCATTGTTGGAGGGGGTCAGATATGATTTGAAGCTTTTGGATCTGTCCCTTCCTCTTGGCACTTTGGAGATGAGCCAGATGGGTTCTCACTGTTGCAGTTGTCATTTTCCTTGGAACCCTTGGGAGCTGCTTCATGACCCATCTAAGAGTCAGCATTTGAGGCCATTAAAAGATTACTCTCTCAGTCTAGGAAACAGGGTTCCTTTCCCCTCTTGGATCCATCCCTGCCTTCACAAAGTTCTTCATGTGCTCTCTCCTCTCTTATTGTTATGTCAGGACAGCCGTCCCCTTGAGGTTTTGAGGCAGTTCACATCATGGACTCCCATCCGCTTCCGAGTCCTTTCTACAACATCCCACTCGGAAAATATTCCAAAAGCATGATTACAAAAAAGAGGTATGTGGACTCTCCCATCAGGACCCCCTTACCAAAGATAATGATTTTGATGAAGGGGAGGGGTCGCTGATACCCTCTTGAAGATGTCTCCTTTGGTGAAATCCTTAAGTTACTTAGGCAGAAAAGGGGGGGGGTCCACTGATGACTCCTCTCAGATGGACTCAGTATTCCTCGAGGCTTTTGAGGCTGTCCTATCTACTTCTTGGTCGTTCCTCCCACTGACAAACTGGTAGACTTGGTTTTGAACCAGATGTGGAAGGAACTGGATGTGGTTGAACCATTCCCCTGAAATTGTGATAAAAGTCTAGTTTATCCAAAAGATAGGCTATTCTGGAGCAAGGTGTCTGCAGTAGATTCTCTGGTGGTAGAGGAAGCTACTAAGAAGGTGCTTGCTGCAGGGAGCTCTACTGTCTATCCCCCTAACAGACAGTGCAGGGCATTGGACAGATTTGGAAAGCAGGTATATGCTTCAGCAACCTTTGTTTTCAGGACACTGAACTATTTGCCCCATGTAACATACTTTCAAAGGGACTTGACTAAGGAATTATCCAAGTCCCTCTCTAGGTTCTTGTCTGTGGAAGACTGGAAATCAGTCGATACACAGTTGGCTACCCTTCAGTAACTGCCAAATGTGTCCATGTGCCTTATTTCTAATGTGGTTAATGGCACATCAATAGGCAGAGGTACTAGAATAGTTGTTGGCTGTCATGTCTAGATGCATCTCTTTGACTTCGCAGAATACTTCAAGGTTTTCTTCATTTATGTCTTTTATGACAGAACACTTTGTTTGGGCCTGAAGTTAAAGAGACTGTCTAGAAGTGAACATGATGAAAATACCTTATCTGCCATTTTTCTCCCCCTCAATAGACTTTCTCCAGAAAACAAAAAGGTAAAAAACTGTGGTTCTACAAGTCTCAAGGCTTCTCCCCGATGCGTCTAGTGATAGACCCCCCCTCTCGCAGAGGGAGAGGGAGTACTCTTAATGGATGTTGCCACAGTGGCAGAGGTGGACTGCAAAATCAAGGCTTTTAGGGTCCCTTCTCTGACAGGCTTTTTCAGTATTCTTGAATGGTTGCCCAGCTACTGCCCTCTAGAGGCAGTTGGGGGGCACTTATTTCTGCACCCTATGGCCTGGACAACCATCACCCAAGATGTATGGATGCTGGGAATCATATCTAGAGACTATATAATTCCTTTCTCTGTCATCTCCCTTACTCAAGAAGACTTCCCGATGTTCTACCCACACAACAGAAGGCAGCAGCACAAGAAATAACAAAACTGTTAGACAAACAAGTCATCCAGGAGGTCTCACCAGGCCAACTTGTATCTGCAGTCTATTCAAGGTTGTTTTTAATTCCAAAGAAAAATGGGGACCTCAGGCCCATTCTGGACAGCTCTCACCTGAATCAGTATGTAAAACAGACAAAATTCAGTCCATCCTATCATTGTTGATGAAAGATGATGTGATGTGCTCGGTAGACCTTCAGGATGCGTACTGTCACATAAAAATGGACAGATGTTCTAGAAGGTTTCTCCACTTTTGGTTAGGAGCCAGTCACTTCCAGATGTTCTTCATGTTTCACTGTTGCAGTCATTACATTTGGGTTATCTGCTTGCAGTAGCCCTCAGTCGGCCTGATTAACAAAGTCTTGGGTCCTGCATCAGATGTTGTCCCTTCTTCCATGACATCAGGTCATTAGGGGTATAAAACATGCAGCCGACACCATTACATCAGTCTTTCTTCCCGTGCGGTGCCCGAAGCAGAAGCAGTTTGCAAGTGCCGGTTGGCCGACTCCTGAAATTTTCGTTTTCGAGTTTCAGAACCAAAGTCTTCAACTAAAGCTAAGTACCCTGTTGGGGAAACTTTTTCTTGCTCCTTACCGATGTCAGTAAAACTTAATAATTGCATTACTTGTGGAAAGCAAATACCTCACAAAGATTTTCATTCGTACTGTATTCCTTGCTTGGGCCCTGACCACAATGTACCTTGCTGTTGGTTTTGTGCTTTATTTAATCAGCGCACTATCCATCGTCGGTATATTTTCACCTCTAAATATTTCGGTTCTCAGTTTAATTATCCAGAAATGTCATCGGTTAGCCATCCGACTACCGGGATTCCCGAAAAAACGTAAAGATAAAGACAGAGACAGGCCGCCTAGGTCCAAAGCTGCCAACGACACGCTTCTCCTAAGCAAGTCACCAGTTCACCGGAACTCAGTGAGGCACTTTTGCAGCCCCTGATACCTGCTACTTCTGATTCGCAGGCTTCTACTGAGATCCATTCAGAGTCCAGTATGCTGCGAGATGCTTCAACTGTGGAGCCTGCGGATGTCTCTACCTTGGATGGGTCCAGAGCCGCTGTGCAGGCACCGGCCTCTGAGGGTATATTCAGGCCTACAGACTTGCATATTAAACCAATGCCTCCTTCTTCATTTAGGCCTAAATCTCGAACCATGTCTAAGAAACCAACGTCCAGGCCGCATGCTCAGGCCTCTATGCCTAAAAAACAAATAAGAATGGCTGAAGGTCTTATAACTTTAATCAGGGGAAGCCAACCACCCCCTTCTAAGAGACCTAGGACTGAAGTTGTTTATGAATCTTCTGACCAGGATTCTGATTTTTCTGATTTGTTTGATGATCTGGAATTGCCCTTATCTACTTATGAGGATTCTGATGCAGAGGACTCTACTCCCTCTGCTTCCCCTCTAGAGGATTTTTCTTTTGGTGAAACCTTACATACTCTAAGGGAGCATTTCCACTGGGAAAGCCAGGATTTTTCTGATTCAAAAAAGAGACTTAGGGATTTCTTACTCCTGCCTCAGCATAGGCCTTTAGCTATACCTCGTGTACTAGATATTGTTGATGATGCCTTTTTGGTATCTAGTTTGGCCCCTGATTCTTTGCCTCCTGCTCCCAGAAAATCTGACGGATATTACAGGGTTCCTAATTCACACAAGTTTCTTTTTAAAAACCCTATTGCGGATCCAGAGACTATTTCACAGGGACCCAAGGGCATTAACGCTTCTACTGCTAAAAATCCTACCCCTTCTGATAGAGACTTCAGGGTGCTGGATAGATGGGGTAAGAAGGTTTACACTTCTGCAGCCATGGCCATTAGGGCTTTAAACTGCCAGTTTCATATGTTAAAGTATCAACAACATGTTATTAGGTTGATTAAACAGAAAATGATATTGATTCCTGACTGTGTTGAAAATAAATTATTACAGGATTTAATGCATTCTGCTGAACAGGTTGATAAACATACTTTGCAATGTGGATTTGATTCATTAGAGGTCTCTTGCAGAGCTTCTGTTACTGGGTCTGTGCTCAGAAGGCATGCTTGGCTTAAGGATCAATCTTTGCCTGATCATGTTAAAGCTAAACTGTTGGATGCTCCCTTAAATCAGGACCGCCTGTTTGGCAACAAAGCTGAGGAAGTTCTTAAAAAGATGGAAGATAAAGCTAAATCTATGCAAACTGTTAAAGATTTCTTGCAATTTCAGCCTCCTAGATTTAGTAGGCATTGACCCTCTAAGAATTGGTCCTTTCCAGCCCCTTCCAGGTCTTCTCAAGCCAAACCCAGACACAGCAGAAACCCCAGATTTCAGTCCTAGGGGACACACAAGACTAAGCAGTGGGGGATTTCTGCACCAAAATACACCCACTATGGAAAACTGTCTCAATGACTTACTTTTAATACTTCCAAGCACTTCCAAACTGAATGCTGCTTTAGGCGGAAAGATTGGTCAGTCTGCAGGCCAAAAACTGGGAACTCATTACCCAGGACAAATGAGTTTTAAATATAGTGTCCCAAGGATACAGATTTCACTTCCACAAGTTACCAACACCAAGCGGGTGGCCAGACCTACCCCCAAATCAGTGGGCAGAGGCCCAAAATCAAGTTCTGTCTCTCATAAACATGGGAGCTATTCAGCTGGTACCAGAAGAGGAAAAGGGACAAGGTTTCTATTTGAGACTTTTCCTGGTACTCAGAAAAGGCAATACATGGCGTCCTCTCCAGGACCTTTCTACTCTAAACACCTTTCTGGTGATTCCAAAATTCAAAATGCTGACTTTTCACCAGCTGCTTCCTATGCTAGGCAAAGATGCATGGTTGGCAACACTAGACTTAAAAGAAGCATACCTGCACATCCCTATCAGCGAGTCTTACAGAAGATACTCTCTGCACTGCCCTTTGGCTTATCTACTGTGCCCAAGATATTCACAAAGTGCCTAGTTCCAGTCATTGCATTTTGCAGGCGATGAAATATTCAAATATACCCATACCTGGATGATTGTCTAATTCAGGCAGAAAGCTAGGACATACTTTTGAGTCATCTGGCCTTTGTTCAAAGGGTGCTAACTTGTCTTGGGTACACCATAAAGGAAAATAAATCACACCTGGTACCCTGTCAGCAAATTATATTCCTGGGAGCAAGCTTGAATACATCTTCCCAGATGGCTTTCCTCACGCCAGAGAAACAGATTCATTTGACAACCTACTTCAAACAAGTGGCCACAGAAACCCCCAGCTATCTGCAAGGCAAATACTGCAAGCCTTGGGGTTCATGGCCTCCTGTATTTTTCTAATTCCATATGCAAGGCTGCATATGAGGAAACTACAATGGTATCTCAAAAGCCTATGGTGTCAACATTCACAGGATCTAGAAGCAATGATTCCTATCATACCTTGCCTACGCCTAGAGTTCCTTTGGTGGGCAGAGGCCTGCCACCAAAACAAGGGACTGCCATTCACATTACCCCTTGCCACCCAAATCTTAACAACAGATGCATCAGACTATGCATGGGGGGCTCACCTGGCAGGGAAGTGCATTCAGGGCAAATGGAACCCAAGTCAAATGCACCTGCACATAAATGAAAAAGAAATGTTAGCTGTACAGAATGCTCTGACAGCCTTCAAGGACCACATTCTTCCAGGACAACTAATGGTAAAGACTGACAACACCACTGTCATGTGGTACATAAACAAGCAGGGGGTACACATTCTTACCGCCCCCTGCAGACTAGCCATGGCATTGTGGAACACAGCCTTGAGCTACCAAGTAAATCTATAAGCTCAATTCCTGCCAGGAAAACTAAATACACTGGCAGATGGACTAAGCAGAATCCTCATGGACCCACACAAGTGGAAACTGGAACCAAGGATTTTCAACATGTTGACAAGCAAGTGGGGTTGCCCAGATATAGACCTGTTTGCCTCTTCCCAGAACCATCAATTGGACAAATTTTGCACAAGGATTCCCCACAAGCTAGCTTGGAAAGTGGATGCTCTATCCTTCAGCTGGAAAAACCTATCTGTTTATGCCTTTCCTCCTCTGCTTCTGCTCTCCAAGGTACTACTAAAGATCAAAGAGGACAAGCCAAGGACAATTTTAATTGCACCAGACTGGCCATGCCAACACTGGTACCCCCTTTTGCACAGCATGTCAAGCTTGACCCCATGGCACCTGCCTCAAACTCCTTCCCTGTTGTCTCAGCAGGAGAACCAGATTCTGCACCCTCAGCTGCAAACCCGGAACCTAGCAGCCTGGGTAATTACCTAATCTCTCCTTTATCATCCCTCAGTAATTCAGTAATGGATATCATTTCAGAGGCAAGGAGGCATAGTACTAGAAAATCTTATGCTGCAAAATGGAAAAGATTTTGTGCTTGGAATCAATCTCAAAGGATGAGCACAACAGTGACCAATTTACCTCAGATTCTACAATACTTGACTGAGATGCTTCATAAGGGCTTGTGCTTTTCCTCCATCAAAATTCATGCCTCGGCCATTTCAGCTCATTACAGCACAGAGCCTCCCCTCTTCTCTCACCCACTGCTCAAGCAGTTCCTCAGAGGGGCCAAAATTTAAGGCCACCCAGGAAAGCTCCAACTCCAGCCTGGGACCTTAACTTTGTCTTGGAGAAACTCACTCTTCCTCCTTTCGAGCCAGCTGCTACTTCAGATTTAAAATTCCTTTCCTGGAAAACAGCTTTCCTTTTAGCAATCACTTCTGCAAGAAGGGTATCTGAATTACAGGCCCTTATGGCAGTGGAGCCTTTCATAATCTTTCATGCGGACACGGTGTCCCTCAGAACCAATCCCTCCTTCATGCCCAAGGTGGTATCCAGTGTGGTTCTTAATCAGTCCATTCATTTGCCTACCTTCTTTCCTAACCCACAGAACAAAGGGGAATGGATACTGTACTCCTTAGATGTGCACAAACAACTTTTACTTGGACAGGACTAAACCTCAAAGAATATCTGAACAACTGCTGGTGGCATTTGCTGCAGGGACAGAGGGGAAGGCTATTTCAAAGCAAACCATTTCAAAATGGATAGGCTACTGCATTCATTTCGGCTATAAGCACCATGGCAAACCTATCCCACAGGGCATCAGACCCCATTCAACCAGGGCTGCATCTATCTCCACAGCCTTTCTCAGGGGCGTTCCTACCAGAGACATCCTAGAAGCTGCTACCTGGAGTTCTGTACATACTTTCACCAAGCATTATCATTTTCCAATTGTCTCTAAATCCAGAGCTGGCTTTGCCACTGCAGTCTTGCAGGGTCTTATAGCTGGTCTTAATTCTATTTAAATTCCTCCTCCTAACCTTAGCTTTGGGAATCTACCCAAATGTAATGACTGCAACAGTGAAACATGAAGAACATAGTACAGTTGTGTACACTTACCATAAATGTAGATGTTCGAGTGTATTCACTGTTGCAGTCCTGGTTACCCTCCCTCCAGCCCCCTTTCTTCTTTTGGCTATACCTTTATTCTCCCTTACTATGCTCAAAAAGTTTTTTGGTGTATTTGCTTTATTGTTGGAGGTATAGCCTTGTAATTATAGATTTAATTGCTTCCCATTAGGGGGGCACCTGACATCTGCGGCAAGAAAAACTGATGTAATGGCATCAGCTGCATGTTTTATACCCCTGACGAACTGACGTCATGGAAGAAGGGACAGCATCTGAAGCAGGACCCAAGACTTTGTTAATCAGGCCGACTGAGGGCTACTGCAAGCAGATAACCCAAATGTAATGACTGCAACAGTGAATACACTCGAACATCTACATTTATGGTAAGTGCACACAACTGTACTTTCAGAGCCCTGCCCTTTGGTCTCTCCACTGCTCCCTGGGCGTTCACCAAATGCATGTCAGTGGTCACAGCTTATCTCATACTGCAAGGTTTCTGAGTGTTCCCATATCTGGATGACTGACTTGTAACTGCATTCACCAGGAATTTCCGTATACAAGCTAGGCACTCCTTGCTTCAGGTATGCTCTCAGTTGGGGATAACCATCAGCCTCACAAAGTTGAAATTGCAACCAGTCCAAATAATAGAGTTCATGGAGGCCCATTTAGATACCAAGCTGCAGGCAGCCAGGTTACCAGAATCAAAGATTCACTCCTTTCGACATAAAGCATTGCCAGTGCTCTCCCGTTAAGACCCCCCCAGCCAGGTGCATTTTGCATCTTCTAGGCTTGATGACCTCCATCACTTTAAATCCTCTAGCCAGATTTTACATGAGTTTTACAAAGGATTCTTGAAGTCCAGTGCTTAATGAAATTTCAACCAATGAACTTTCTTGTATGCCTCGTCCAGATTTGCAGAAGCCATGTTCAGTGGTGGCTGAATACTCCAATAGTTTCTCCAGGCCACAGTGACCACAGATGCATCCCAATTTGGAAGACAGCAGCCCTTGTAGCATTGCAGGCTTTTCAGGATTCCCTCTCCAGGGGTGTGATTGCTATCCAAACAGACAGTATGTCAGTGGTTTGGTACATTACCAAGCAAGGGGGAACATGTTCTTACCTTTTCTGTCAATAGGCCATGAGAGTTCATTAGTTGGCAGTGTCTTCTCACTACTTTCTGATAGCAGTGAACATCATGGGAAAGTCCAGTGTATTAACAGACAAGATGAGCAGATCTATTCTTCTACCTCACGAGTGGTCCCGCAACTCACCAATGGAGGAGCAGATTTTCAACAACTGGGGTTGACCTTGCTGTGATCTATTTGCCACCCTCTCCATCACCAAATGCAGCAATTATTTTCTGTAATCTCTTAAGAGGGGGAGTCCCGAAGAAATGCTGTGGTCCAAATTGGCCCCTGAGTCTCTTGTATGCTTATCCTCCCATTCCTCTTGTACTGAAGTTTCTGAAGGAAGCAATGTGTAGCAAGGTGACAGTGATTCTCATTGCCCCCTTTTAGCCTCAACAGATGTTTTTTTTCTTTGATATTATCTGATCCTCCCATCATGGGTGCTGGACTCTGCTCTAGACCTTCTCTTTCACCCATACGAAACACTTTACCCAGACATAGCACCCATCAAGTTAACCACATGGTTTCTCCAGTTCCTATCATTGCTAGACAGTCTAGGCTTTTGTCACAGGCTGTACATATTTTGACTTTTTCATATAC